>NW_006293530.1:720119-732130 GCF_000327345.1 Myotis davidii | reverse complement strand
GAACGGGGGGGTAACGCCTAAGCTCCCTTCTGGTAAAGCAAAAGTAATGTGTACTTTTGTCAAACTGTCAGCAAACACTTCCCTCTTGATACAGTTTGCTCAACCCAACCTTCTGCAATGTCAACTGACCACAAATGTTTCATTTTGAAACAAACCCCCAACCTTTGCCTTGATGTGGTTCTACAAATGAGTACGTTTACCTCCTGTGGTGGCTGAAAAGTGTGTGGGATTTGTTTGCCTTCAGAGGGATCCAAACTATGGAGGAAGCAAAATGGCTTTCAAATGTGATCATCAAATAAAACTATGAGGCTATGTGGGCTAGGTAGCTATTTAATAAAATTAGCACAAAATATCTCCTTCATCAACCATGTCCAAAATGAGAGAAGATCATTCAATCATTCATAATACAGAACTACTGCTCTCCTGGCAGACTTGAGGAGTAATGGGTGATTGTAGTAAAAGCATCAGACAGAGAGTCCCTCACTCCCACCCAACACCTTAACTGGCGACTGAATGGTGATGTACTGTTAAGTGTATGGCCCACACTGACTTTAAATCATGAATGCCAACACTTTTCAATCAAATAAAATTAAGTCTAAAATCACCATCTCCTTCTTAATTACAGTGTGAAATGTCTCAATCACTTTGATTTTAGAGGTGGCAAGAGACTTATGAAAGACAGATCATGACATTCGTTATGCAGGGTGTGAAGTGGCCCATTAAGCCATGGAAACTTCTTCCTTGTAACAATATTTATCTTGACTCTCAGAATTCCTAGTTGCCTAAAGGCCGACACATTGGATAGATCAACATGATATTTGTTAGAAATTCAACCTTTCCTTAGTTTTCCTGGAGTGTCTTTAATACCATAGTAGCTTTTAGTTTGCTTTATTTCTTTAGTAAACTACTTCTCCATCTCTAAATTGTTATATAATTATTAAGTAGCACAGAAGGCATTTTCATTTATGGTGAATTCAGTTCACCTATCCTATGTTAATGGGAGTCTTGATGCCCTCAGGGTGATTTTCTGTTCACAGATATTTTGACTTACACAGTCAATATTAAAGTTATTGATATTACATATCCTAAAATTTAGGGTATTTTGGTTCTGTTTTGTTTTTAATCTCTATTAGTAACTATAGCAAAGGATAATCATCACTTTTAAAAACCTTAATAAATGTTTGTTTCCATTTATAAACTTATGTAAATATGCTTCTCCAACAGTTTAAATTGTATTTATAGAATTATTTTTTATTTTAAAAATATGTTTTTTATTGATTTCAGAGAGAAAGGGAGAGGGAGAGACAGATACATCAATAATGAGAGAGAATCATCGATTGGCTGCCTCCTGCCTGACCCCTCACTTGGGATTGGGCCCACAACCTAGGCTTGAGCCTTAACCAGGAACCTAACCATGATCTCCTGGTTCATGGGTCGATGCACAACCACCAACCACTAAGCTGATTATATTGCTTTTAAAAAATACTTAAATTATTCAATTGGCAATAAATCACCCCAAGTACTCCACGGAATCTTAAAAATTAAATAAATAAGGTATATAAATGGCATTTTCTTAAATCATTTACTAGTCTGCATAAATTTTAATATACTTTAATATAAAAGTGCAAGACTAGATTTTTACTCAACATATTTAAAAATGGAATTACAATTTTGAATGACAAAATTCTCCATCTGCCAAATACATACAGTATATTCTGAAATCAAAATATTAATAGTCCAGGTTAAATTCTTTTTAATATTGTCCTACTTAATGTTAATTTCTTAAGGTTAATAATGTAACTCAGTTAGAAATTATAATCCATCCTAGAACTCTTGGCTTTTCCTATTCTGATGGCTTGATTGAATAATGACCCGAAACATAAATTGTGATTCCAAATGGTACAATCTGAACTCTTTCTAAAAAAGAGTCTGCAATGGAGGCTTTGTAACTTAAGGGAGCTGCCAAGACAGAAATATCCATGCCGATCATACACTTCTGACGACATGCACGTCTGCAAGTATGACCAATAGGCTATATCATGTTCTGAGATTCTGCATTATTTGTCTTTTTATTCTTTTAACTGTATTCTCATCTAGGTATAGTAAGTAATTGGATTGGCTTCTATAAGTCTTTGATAATCAAATGAAATATGACTGAATTTTAATATTGTTAAATGTCCAATGTCATTTATCCTGAAATTATGAAAAATCTTGAAGTGTGGTAGTCATCTACATCCTGTAGGAGCAAAATTTCACATAAGTCTGTTTTGAAGACCAATCAATTTCCTCCCTTTGACTTAACTCTTTTGAGCTCCTCTCCTCTCTTACAAGAAACCCAGGTGGCAGGATGTCATGTTCAAGTTTTTATCAGCCCACATCCTCTTATTTGTCATTATTTCTCAAGGCTGATGCCCTGATTTTTGATAAATGGCTTTTCTTGCTGAGCATCCCCACATAATAAAGTGACATCCCTGTGTAGAAACAGTGAAATCCTACTTATGCTTTAAGGCCAAAATAAGATCCCTCCATATCTGTGAGATCTTTCCCCCATTATTTCACTCAGATGGAACCACAGGTGCCATGGCTCTAAAGCAATAGTCTGAGTCATGTTGGTCAGAAACACTGTTGCCTCTCCTCCTGATGATGAAGGGAATAGGACATCGAGAAGATGGAGTTCTTTCTTACCTGCTTCCACCAGAGTGGAAACCCTTTACATTATTTCCCTTGTGCATATGCAGCATGCATCTATATAAGAATACCACAGCTTTCCCGGTTGCAGTGACTCAGTGGTTGAGTGTGGACTTTTGAACTAGGAGGTCACGGTTCGATTCTTGGTCAGAATATATGCCCGGGTGCAGGTTCAATACCCAGTAGGGGGTGTGAAGGAGGCAACCAATCAATGATTCTCTCTCATTATTGATGTTTCTATCTCTCTCTTCCCCTCTTAAATGAATAAAAATATATTTCTTTAAAAAAGAATACCACAGCTTTTAAAAAATAAAAATGGAATCCAAAAGAAAACAAATAGCTCCTCTTCCTGTTGTTTTATAAATATTAAGAAAGTAATCATTACCTGAGTTTATTTGATTTCCCCAACACCACTTTGTCTATAATTTGGTGAAGGAATTCATAAAATGCTATTGTGAAGGCTGACATTATGCTAGGTAGAAGAAAAAGTAAAGTATATATAATAATAAAAGTGTAATATGCTAATTAGACCAGACAATGTTCTGGATGGAGCCAGGGCTTTGAAGGAAGCCCGGGTCCCAGGTGCCAGAGGGAAGCTGGTGCCAACAGCCAGGGGAAGGAAGGCTTACTCTTACATGAATTTCATGCACCGGGCCTCTAGTTGTGGTAAAATGGAAAGAAAGTCAGGCTGAAAGTTAAAAAAGCAGGTTCAAGACTATAATTAGCTTGCTATACTAGTACAGGAGTGAGACAACTTTCTTAATTGTTAGGTTCCAATTAAATTAAATAATAATTACTATACACCCAAAGTCAAGTACTGCTGCACGAAGATAGATAATTATTATGGTTAAGAACTTGGGCTTTGAAGCTAGACTGCCCAAGTTCAAACCCTGTCTGTGATTTATCCTTTTGAACTTGGACAATTGCTTGACCTTCCTAAGCCTCAGTATTTCTATCGGTAAGATGGAAATACTGTATACAGTTGTTTTTGGATAAATTAATTCATATATAGCGTGCAAGTGTATCAGCAGAATCACACCAGGAAATGCTCTGAAAGACATAAAGCTCTTGGGAGTGAAGATATACATCACATTATCTCAATTTTTATAATTTCTAGCACTAAGAATGTACAGTTAAGGAAAACTTAGCAGAGATTTTTAAAATATGTAGCATTTCAGAATTCTCACAAAAGTACCATAATTATCATAGATGCTATAAGGTTTTTGCAATAAAACAAGATATGGCCAAAATCATGACTATTATCAATATTAACAAACACTACTGTAGCAGCGTCATTTCTAGCCACTTATCCAGAAGTAATACATACTTATTTGTATTGCTGGCCCATCTTATAAAAGTTGGTAGTAGGGCATGGCTTCTTTATTCATTGTCATTTTTCTCTTGAGTACACTTTCTGAAAACAGGACTTTGGTAGGGGAAAACTGCCCTGGTTTGCCTGGGACTTGCACAGTTTTAGCACTAAAAGTCCCATATCCATAAAACCCTCAGTCCTAGGCAAACCAACACAGTTGATCTCCCTAGGGCCTCTTTGTTTATTCCCTAAAATGTGTAGCATAGTTTCTTACATGAGAACAGTGTTAAATTAACATCTCCTGAAATATAATAAATCCAGTTTGTTGCTGTCAAAATCCATCCATCAGTTCAGTGTCTAACAGGCATGTTCTTTGACTGTGCAGCCCAGGAAAATGTCTTGGCTTATGTGATTGAAAAATTACCAGGTAAATTGATGTAGGTCCAGGAAAGTCAAAGAAGATTAAAATGAGAAAGTAAATGCAATAGTGCAATAAAAGTAAACCACCCAGAAAATTTCAATATACAGTGATTAAAATTTTTATTCATCTATTGGAAAGTATGGGAGAGGTGGATATTAACTAGCCAAAGCAGTAAGATATTAAATTAAGTGTCTTCCATTGGCATTAGCTTTTATTTTAATAAGATAGTAAATGTACACTTAATAAATACTAACAGCTTATTAAAATGTAGTGATGGGTCATGATGGCAAGGCTTTATAAAATATCTTTCTTTTTAAGGATTCAAAATGTTTTGATAAATGATACTTGTTGAAAATTATATACAATTAAATGAACACTTTAAATACCTGTGCTTTAAGAAAATCATGGGGAATGCCCTCTACTAATTATTAGTGCTAATGCACACTGAAGGAACCAGCTTGGTTATTCATCTTTTGAAATCCCTGTCAATGACTCCTTGATCTTGGCTGTCCCTTGAGAGCTATTGCAAGCCTGATACATTCATGCTTTGCACGCTCAGCTTCAGTGATAGTGCATCAAAGGGGTAGAAGTTCATAAGTCATACTTTCTGCTCCAATCCCTGTTAGAAATATCAACAGAGCATACTTTCTGAAAAGTTTTAAGTACTTCCAACCCCAGTTGGAAACAGGAAGGGCAAAGGTAAAAACACAAAATAAAAATAGAAAAGGAAAGGACACAAAATTGAACTTCAAAAAAAAAAAAAAGAAAGAAAGAAGGAAAGAAAAGTGCTTGCTTTGAATTTGGACTAAGGTTAGGGTTTTTTTATTTCTTTCTTTCTTTTTCTTTCTGCTTACTAATTCATCCACCCCATGATCCCTGTGAGGGCAGAAAAGTCAAACAGCCTCGTCTCAGTGCACCTCTGGACTCTGGGTGACTTTTCTAAGCTCGGAGCTCCCACTGACTTCAAAGAAGGGAAAGGCCATGGAAGCAATCCACAGGGGGCTGCTGGGGGAGAGGGCCAGGGACAAAGCTGCAGTTAAGCCATCTGAAGGGTAACATTGTTTCTTCATTATCAACTGATGGGTTCAATTAAATTCTATCTTCGATATTACATCGCAGGTTGTTGTTCTTTTTTTCTGTAGTTGAAATGGAAACACCTGTAGGTTCTTAGAAATCTAAGCTCCCACAAAACACAATAATAATTCTGAGTGGCTTTGTGTGTATAAATGCCCAACCAGGCAGACAGTCATCGGGAGTATGGTCTGTGTTCTGCTTTATTTGCCCGTGGAACACAGAAGCTGTGCTGGCATCATTCATAATGTTGGGAGTGACTAATTAGGTTTAATGAGAAGCCTGTAAGGTGATCACAACCACTTGACCAACAAGATTAGCATGGATTCTGATTGGGTGAAGAGAGGAGGAGGGCCCAGAAATGGATAGGCAAGACAATGTGAGTTGAAGCCAAGAGATGTTGTTAGGGAAAAGTTTGGTCACATGAACATTTTTTTTAACTTTCATGTACCAGTAATCCCATTGGTCTTCCTCTCCTATCTCCAAGTGCTTTATTCTTGACCAACCTGTTTTGAAAAGACCAAATGCATGCATTTTTCCTAGAGTGCTTCATTTGAAAAAAATAAATTACTTGAAATGTATATTTTATTTATAGAAAACCCGTTTTCATGTCCAAATTCCTTTTTTTAATTGTTACTGTTCTTAACATACTGTGCTATGTCCCAGGTCTTACGTCGACTGTTTTTTCTTTCTGGCGGTATTTGGGTCATTTCAAAGCCTTGCTGTCAAACACCATTTCACAGTCTAATTTCTAATATTTCCACTAGACTTTCTACATCTCCATGTGGAATTCTTTCCTTAAACATCACATTCATGTTATCCTTCTTCCAAAAATCTAATAATGAGCTTTGCAACTGTGTGACTAATTTCTTCCAGAACTTGTCAGTACCAAGAGCTCACACCAAATGTTATGGTTCGTCCATGAGACGCTTTACATTTAGCAAAGTTCTCCGTCCTCTTTATCCCCTCAATAGCCAATATTGGATGCCTATTTTCATCACCAAAGTAAAAACCTAGTTGCCATGGCCTGGTCTCTGCTGATCGTAATAGAGCTTCCTTGAGAAGCCTTTATTCTTGATAAAGCATATGAATGACTAACGATTGAGCAACAAACCAGAATAGAATAAGTTTAAAGCTGTGACTTTCCTTCTGTGCCTTCTACCTTTTTCTGATTGTGAAACCCAGACTCCTGTAAAACACAGCATATTGTAAGTTCTCACTTCTCGGTCAGCACTGGGAAGCGAGGCACAACCCATTTGGCCACCCCCATTCACTTACTCTTGTCCATGGCTGCTTTGGCCTACAGCTGTGTACTTGAGTAGTTGCAATAGAGACCGTAGCATGGTCTGCCAACCCCCAAAATATTTACTATCTGGCTTGGAGAAAAAGTTTTCCAGCCTATTGTTCAACAAAGAACAATAATCATTCCTAAGATAAAGTTTTTGCCCTAGTGCCTAGTATCTTTCCCTTTCCCATTAAAATGTGATGGCCAACCGAGAAGAAATCTCAAAATCTCCTTCAGCTTTCTCTTTAATTTAGGAAAGAGGTTTATAAATGAGATTTCTTTTTGAGGCATCGTGTGTGTGTTTTCTGGAGTAGCATATACTCAGTGGCTAAGGATGTATTTCAGATTCAAATGATTCTTGTCTTTGAATGAAAGAACAATTTAGCTGTAGGGCTTTAGTGCACATTACTGAGGCGTAGAACTCTTGATTTTCTCACCTTAAAAAGAGAACTATTAATAGTTAAATAAAAATAATTTGTGTGGATAAAAATAAATTTGACATTGTCTGTGATGTTCATAAGGTACATACTAGTATCACGTGCTTACCAACAGCGCTTCTCCATTAGATGGAAAACCTATTGAGTACTCAATGCCGGAAAAAGCTCAATTCCCCCTCTTGTTTCTGAATCAAACTCAAGCTAAGAAAAGTTATGCATCATAATGATACCAAATACAGCCTGACTAAGACTTGCTAACTTATTTAAGAATGAAATGTACTGCGCCTATGCTCTCCCAGACAGGCAGTAGAATGATGAGATGCCGGAGAATGAGCTTAATGAAATCCAGGTTGGAAGAGCATGTATTAATGCAAGTTTCTAGCTTATTTCTAGCAGTAGCCACAAGTAAAACCTGATTTTTTTTGCAAACATATGAACCCATATCAGAGCTTTAAATTATTTTTTATTTTACTTGCATATGGACATCACACTTTTGCTTTGACAGAAAATAGAACTGAATAGCCCATTGGCTTAAAGGTGATTCAAAGAAAATCAATCAAGCAAAGTTTCTAGGAATCTGACTAATTTTCATGAAGATTACACAGTACAAGTATACAGTTAACAATTAAAGATTTAAAAAATTAGTTGACTAAATAATGATTTTTTTAACCCTGGGAATAACACCAAAATGATAAGTTTAGTTTTAGACAACGTATCTGCCTATTTAACATCCTTTCCAATCTGAAGTGGTACCAGCGGTGTTGAGAATGACAGTACATATGTTATGACTGTTTGAATTTCAGAAAGCCTTTGGTTAAATTCTGCATAATTGGTTCCTGCTTAAGACAGAGCTTGCAAGAATCCAGGAGGAGACATGGGAGTAGATAAAGAATGAGTGAAAGAAACAGAAAACAGACACTCCTGGTAAGAGGAACCATGTCCACTCTGGGGGGAAGTATTAAGAGGGTCCCACATGGAGCAGGGCTTAGATCTTGGCTGCCTTTCATCTGAGTAACTGACTCAGACAATGGGATCAGATTTAAGTGGTTACATTTGCAGATGCTGATTGGCGGACAGTGAACGCGGAGATAACTGCCAGAGCATTTCGGAAGGCACGGATGTACTTTATTACAGCACAGAAGACCAACACATGGCATTTAATAGCTATAAACACATTAGGTTCAGTAGGCATTTACATAAAAATTCAGGGGAAAGGGGCAAAAGGGAGAACCTGAAAATATAGTCATATATGACACAGGATAAAATAAAATTTCATGGAAGCCTGGATTTGAAAATTTTCATGCTTAACACTTCAGGGTCTTAAACATAAAAAACGATTTAATTATTTACATTAAAATGGCACTGCTTTGTAGAAATCATGGTTGCTTGGGAAATTGTGAGAGATTTGGGGATCTTTTACAATTTGTATTCAGGTCATTTAACAGTGAACAAAGAAGACATTACAGACTTTGAACAAATTAGCAACGCAGTCCCGACTTTGTGAACGACCGCTCTACAAGTCAACTTGCAAAAAATAAATAAGATAAAAAAAAAGAGAGAAATAATTCTTTGGATGCAGAGACAGGACCCTTTCCATGGCTGTGGCAAATTTAAATTTGTGTGATAGTATAACACAGGCCCAAAAAATTAGAAGAGTGACTAATGGACGGAATGAATGGTGACACGGAATGAAAATATTCTCTGTCTCCACGTTAACAACTTAGAAGTAAACTAAAAAAAAATCACTCTTCAAAATCAGTTGCATATGCAAGTGTCATCATTCTAACTTTAGTTTCAAGAAAGCAAGTTAGTCATTACCCTTACCAGCTTTCAAAATGAATGGGAAAATGCAAGCAAAATGAAGTAAATTATTTCCTTAAAATAAACAGCCATAATATAGAAACAATCAGATGATTCACATTAACTTGAAAAAGAAAACACAGTTTTGTAGTCCACCACACGGTTCGTGTTATTGTTTAATTGACTGTACAAAACACTCAGGGTGGCGACACCCTGCTTGTCACTGTGACTGATCATCTAAGAGTAAAGAACAGAACGCAAAAGTCAGCAAACAAACATTTTCAAATCGAAGACTCAAGACAGGGGATTTAATTTTTCAGCTGGTCAGCTGATACTAATAAAATAAACCAGAACTGATAAGAGTAAAGGAAACTTGAGATCAAGCGAAGGATTTGGAATTATTTTAGCAAATGTTAGTTCTTTTCAAATAAAGGTCCCATCTATTCTGGCTGTGAGTTAAAGATCTATTCTGCTTAATTATGAGCAAATAAAATTACAGGAAGCAATCATATCCCCTAGATTCTCTACTTGGAGAAATAGGACTAAACATTTGATAGCAAATAAGTTGTTTCTTTGTGTGGGCTATCAGGAATGCGCTTATAAGATTTTAAGGGCCATTTCTAAACTCCTTAAGAAAATTCCATGAGCAATTTTCATTGTTTCTTGGAGGAAATCCATGTAGGGTGTTTATCATTTTAAAATTAAATTCATAACTTTGAAATTTCCAAAATCTTCTTTTATTATGACACATTGGAAAGGATGGGGGCATACTATTATTTCTCTATAGAAGTATTGATTTGTATTCACTCCAAAAAATTACCTGTCCCAACATTTCTAATACTTGAATATATTCTCAGACAGACCTGTTTTGTTGGAAAACTAGAAAATATGTTAGCAAGTTTTCACATTAAAGATATTATTTACTTTCCTCTTTTTTATTTTTTATTTCCAGAAAAACAAATATTAACCTGCATCTGATGTTCTCTATAAAAATATTGACCTGCATCTGATGTTCTCTATAAAACATAGTTGATAGATTACTCAATGTTAAAGAGCTACAATAATAATAGTTACCACTTGTGGTTCATTTCCTGTTTCCCATGTACTCTGGGAATGTTTTAACTTATCTATAGAGGAGTCCTGGGAGACTAAGTTCATTATCTCTGTTTTACTGATAAGACAATGGAATCTTAGTGAAGTTATGTAGCTTGCCCAAAGTAATGCCAGGAATTGAAACCAAACATGTATTCTTTTAGAGTCCGCATTAAGAAATATTGTAAAAATTATGTATATATGAATTTGAAAATATTTTTGAATGCCTACTGTGATCTTGGAATTATTATGGGTGCTGGAGGAAAAATCAGTGAACAGAAGACTTCATAATATGCAACATATTTTTTAACTTAAATAAAAGAGCGTCTGCAGGTCTAAGCAGATAGATACTGATACATAGTCAAAATCAATTACCAAGGAGAATGGGAACGGCTACTAGAAGGGTTTTTTGTTTGGTTTGGTGTGTTTGTTTGTTAGAGATAATTTTTTAAAATTAGGCAAAAAACATACCAACTAAGCATGTCCTAAATAGAGTTTTCCCCCACATCTTTCTTTATAATGCCTGAAATATTATAATGAATAGATTTTATAGAATAAGTACTATGCTACCACTAATTATGTATTAGATATACATTATATATTAGAGGCCCAGTGTATGAAATTCATGCATGAGGGGAGGTGTTCCTCAGTCCAGTCTTCACCCTCTCCAACCTGGGACCCCTTGGGGGATGATCAGGCCTAAACTGGCAGTCAGACGTCCCTCTCTCTATCTGGGACTCCTGGCTCCTAACTACTTGCCTGCCTGCCAGCCTGCCTGATCACCCCCTAACTGCTCCCCTGCTGACCTCATTGACGCCTAACTGCTCCCCTGCTGGCCTAATCACGCCCAACTTCCCTCTCCTGCTGCCCTGATCACCCCCAGCTGCCTTGCCCTGCCAGCCTGGTTGCCCCTAACTGCCCTCGCCTGCAGGCCTGGTCTCACCCAACTGCACTCCCCTGCAGGTCTGGTCGCTCCAAATTGTCCTCCCTTCCTGACCAGGTCACGCCCAACTACCCTCCCCTGCCAGCCTGATCACCCACAACTGCCCTCCCCTGCCAGCCATCTTGTGGTGGCCATCTTGTGACGATGTGGGGCAGCCATCTTTTGATGATGTCGTGACGGCCATCTTGTGACGACATTGTGCGACACCACCTAGGCTTTTATTATATAGGATACTACCTTCAACAACCTCCAAGAGGAGGTTGTGTGGTCTCCAACTTGAACTTCAAAAAAAAAAAATCTATTCACACTGAATATGACATACTTGATTGAACAGCTTATGGGGGCTTGGATTTTCAAATCCAACTCTCTCTGGCTCCAAATGAAGCCTCCATTACCCAGTGAGGAAACTAAAGCGCAAACATTTGAATCACATCTCCTATATGATTAGGCAATCCTCACCTGGACTGTTGTGGGTAAATGATCTTAGAACCCAGAGCAGATTCTATACTGGATAGGCTAAACAGATGATAAACTCAGATGCTCAACATTACCTGGGTTTAGAATTAGGGGAGGATGAGCCCTGACCAAGAAAATAGTATTTATTTTAACTTTTAAAATTATTTTTAATTGAATAAAATGGTAGCCCAAGCTGGTTTGGCTCAGTGGATAGAGTGTTGGCCTGTGGATGGAAGGATGCTGGGTTTGATTCCAGTTGAGGGCACATGACTGGGTTGTGGGCTCAATGATCATGCAGGAGGCAGCCAATCAATGATTCTCTCTCATCACTGATGTCTCTCTCTCTCTCTCACTTCCTCTCTGAAATAAAAAAAATATATTTAAAAATGATAAAATAATTATGCATCCTATCTAATAAAGAGGAAATATGCTAATTGACCCTCATGCTGTCACAAAGATGGCAGTGTCCACAGCCAATAAGGAGGGAATATATTAATTGGCTGTCG
>NW_006293530.1:709928-719521 GCF_000327345.1 Myotis davidii | reverse complement strand
TGTCCCTGGGAGGGAACAGAGTGGAGCTGCACTCACACTCAGCCTCAGACTTCAGTTTCCTGGTGTGTCAGGTGGCCCTCCCATCTTCACTGGGTTGCAAGGTTCAGCTCAAAACACTGAGAGCCTCCAGGGTGGTTGGGAAGGCAGTTGTGGGAAGTGGGGGTTGAGGCCGGTGGGCGAGCGGATTGGCTGGAGGTGGGGCAGCAGGGCTCCCGGATTGGCTGGATTTGACAGGGTGGGGCTAACCTTTGAGAGGTGTGAGAGGGAGTGTAAGGGAGTGTGCACTCGCGTGTGCACCGGCCTGCTGGCTTTACTCTTGCATGGCGATTGTGGTGGCGGCGGCGGTTACTACCCGAGCCCAGATGGAGCAGAGGCTGGTGGAGCAGAAGGACATCCCAGCATCCCAATACCAGATGGCGTGGCCCGTGAGTCATGGCCAAAGGGGAGGGCGCCTAGAGCGGCTCCACAATGGGGCTTCTGCCTATCGGCATCCTCCAAGTGGGTGAACGTCAGACCCAGGGAAGGTGAGAACCTGGCATCCGGTGGAGGGCAAGGGGCAGCAGCGTCTGTGGAGCATGCGAGGTGTTGTGGGCAGAGGACATGGCCCTAATGGCAGGCTAGGCCTAGGGGACCCTACATGTGCACAATTTAATCATGCGCTGGGCCTCTAGTATATGTATAAAATCCATACACAATAGGATAGGATATTTTAACCTATTTTTTCTTAAAAGTATTGCTAGCTTGTACCTATTCCTCTTCTGTTTAGCTGTTTTGTTGGTGTTTTAAAATATATTTTTTATTAATTTCAGAGAGGAAGGAAGAGGAAAGAGAGATAGAAACCTCAATGATGAGATAGAATCATTGATCGGCTTCCTCTTGCACATTCCGCACTAGGGATTGAACCTGAAACCTAGGCAGATGCCCAGACTGGGAATTGAACTGTGACCTCCTGGCTTATAGGTCGACACCCAACCACTGAGCCATGCCAGCTGGGCTCACTTAGCCGTTTTGCATTCAGGAATGCGCTTCTCATGTGGCTAAAGTGTTAATGTGTTAAAATGGCACTTGGTGGATTACCTGGGTGATCTAAGAGTGTCTGCATGTCTACCCAATACTTGCTCCCTTCTTTAGAATTCTTCTTGTGGTATCTACAGTGATAAAATGAAGGACAATTGTAAAAACATCCACAGAGACCATCGATTTGCAAAAAAAACTCATATATTTGTTTTAGACGTAAATAATTTTTGTAGTTAATTTTTTGTTTTGTTTTTCAGTCAAGAAACTTGAATCACCCATATTGCTAGGAGTGAAGTGGCCGTGATAGTTCTTTTTTCCTCCTTTAGCTCCTCTCCTGCATTGCTATCACACCTTTCCAATTTGGCCCATAGGATTTGCACTTTGCTGAAAATACAAGGAGGGAGTAGAAGAAAGAAGACTGTTTTTTGTTTCTTGGGTCTTTTCCTGATTCTTTTTAGTAAATTTTGTCCTTGTTCTGTTATCTACACAGATCATGTAAATAAAGAAATAATGTACATAGATTACTTCATAGAATCCTGCTAACAATACTATGTGCAAAACCTCAACCAAAAAATTCAACCCACGGTCACTCTGATTGCCAAGCTTGACCATCACCCCTCTAATTCTACCAGTCAGTGGAATGTTATCACCACATATCTTGACATTTCTCAGTTATATGCAAATTGATGAAGAGATGGGAGTTTGTAAAACATTTTTTTCTTTGGTACCCAAATAATGCATCAGTATTGTTTACAAATGAAGTGGGGCAGGACAGAGATAGAACAGTGAACAGCAAGAAGTGTGTCTCCAAGAAGTACACTTACCCTAGTTCCATGATCTGATTCACATTAGACACATGAATTCATTGATATATTAACAAAAATACTAGAATATCAGTGGTTGGATGTTTTTGATCAAATAGTTCAAAATTGTGTTTACTGAATGTCTGTGTTTGGATCTTAGAATTTCAGAATTGAAATCTGTAATCTGTATTAATTTCTTCTGTTTCATTTGACTCATTTATCATTTTTTTAAATATATTTTATTGATTTTTTTACAGAGAGGAAGGGAGAGGGATAGAGAGTTTGAAACATCAATGAGAGAGAAACATCGATCAGCTGCCTCCTGCACACCTCCTACTGGGGATGTGCCCGCAACCAAGGTATATGCCCTTGACTGGAATCGAACCTGGGACCCTCGAGTCCGCAGGCTGACGCTCTATCCACTGAGCCAAACTGGTTAGGGTGAGTGTGCTTTTCAGACACCAGATTTCCTTGTCTGTCCTTGCCTCAGTCACACGCACAAGTGTGTGCGCGCACACACAAACACACACATCACACTTCTCTTCACATTCATATCATTAAAGTGCTGACATGACAAATATGAAGATTTAAATAAATAACAATCATGCTTAAGCTACATAATCTTTACTCCCTGGAATGGAGATAAGAAATGCCCTAACCTTTGGAATAGAGATTGATAGGATTGGAATCAACTGGTATAAATACAGATGTAACAAGACACAGATCCTAGATACAGAACCTAGATACAGAACCTAGAGACAGAACCGACTAGAACTTGGTGAATGAACCTGACTGGAGAACCTGGACAGAACCTGGCTGGAGAACCAAGCGAGAGAACATGGCTACAGAACCTGGCTGGAGATCCTAACCAGAACTTCGCTGGAGATCCTGACCAGAACTTGGCTAGAGATCCTGCCTAGGCTGCTGATCAACTGAACGCTGTCTCTGTGTCATTCCTTCTTCGCCGACTCTGTCCACACCTTTGGGGACCCCTGGACCTGCTGGGGTTGGACACCAGCAGAAGTGAAGACAATGAGTTTGTGAAAAAGGATAAATACAGGATAAAAACTGTGTTCACATCAACTCACTGACAAAACCTCCCACCTTTCTCACGATATTCCTTATTGTGTTGATGCTATCTTTATGGCATCCCCTGGTATTATATTAGATGCCCTTTCTTGCTTTGATTCAAAAATAATTGAAATCATAAAGTACTTATAAATTCTTGCTTATTGGGATTTTATTTATTCATAATTTTTACTTTCTAGAGAGAGATTAATGTTCCAAAAGAACAGCATAATTTTCAAAACTTTGGAACTTACAGGATGTTAGAAAATTGTTATGTAATAAAACCCAAATCTAGGCTTATGTAGTAGTATCTATACAAGGCAATGGAACCTGGATTTTAGAATGATGGCAATTTATCATTATGAAAATCTCAAGTTTTTAACCTTTGTTTTAAAAATAATTTAGATTAAAGCAAATATATATAAGCATATATGCATACATACATACTTGCATATATTAAAAAGTTAGCAGCAAAGTGTGAAACAAAAAGAGAACAGAGAAAGATATTGCTTACCCAACACACTTTATTCTATGAGAAACTTAAGATTTAATTGCAGATAATTCAAAGCCTATTCTGGAACCACTTTGTTTAACAGTTGTATGTAGGTACTCTCTAATGAAACGATGGCTATGGATTTGAAATTGTGCTCATGCAAAATTTAAGTTTGCATCTATCCACCTGACTTCTGATCTGCCTATGCTACCTACCTGTGTTTGCCTCTGTCTCTCCTGTTCATCTAATGATGGTATAAAGGTGTGTCTTCCGTCTCCAATACTCAAATAGAGAGAAAACACTCCCTTTTGTTGTGAATCAAGATTTGATAATCTAGTTTGCATTGTAAGTATCATCTTTACCTGAATGGATCCATATCATTTGCATATATGCCTTGCATAGTATTTGGAAAGTGACACTTTAAAAAGGTTCCAAAGCAGGAGAGAAAGCATCAGATTGTGGTTCTCCCAAATGAGTTAGTTCTGTATATGGTAGTGGCTTTGCAAAGCACTAAAATTCACGTAAGAAAGAAACCTGTTTTAGAATAAAAAGGAAAATTGAGTTGTGTGTGTGTGTGTGTGTGTGTATTTCTGTTTGAAGAAAACAATATTCTCTCTTACCTACCAGGCATATTGTTAGGTATTTCAATTAAACCTTACTGTGAGATAACTAATTTACAAGAACCTTTATTTTAAACATTAGGTTTCTGTGTTTCCCCTACATCATGCAGTTTCAAAGTAAAATAGTCAGACTTTGAATATAGATTTGCTCCATAGATTTGCAGACCATGATTCCCTAGATATTTTCCAGCTTTGAGTTTCAAAAACTCATTTTCATCTCACCTCAGTGATGCAAACATTTATCCATAATGACTGTGTAATCACTAAATAATTAAAGAGACTGTAATGGAAGAGGTCAAGACCACAGAGAGATTAGGTAAACCACTCACTGTCTCAGGAGATAGTGTCACATTTTTAATGTATCTTCCTTGCTCTACTAGTATATTCCTCTCACATCTATCACTCTCTGTTCCTATTGCCAACTTACCATTTATAAAATAACATTGTAGCTAGTTTGATTATTTTCTACCAGTAAATTGTGGAACTCATTGAGAGTTATGACCTAGTATTGGTTGGTTTTATTTAATGTTTTTTCCTACACATCTGCATGCCCTAAAATCAGTTAAGTATTGCATATTACAGGATGTTGATATATATGAGTTTTTCCAAGTGGATCTGTGAATCACAGATAGTGTCAATGAATCTGAGTTCTTGTTTTGAATAATGTCACGGTCTTCTGGAATATGGTGTGATAAGTTGAGAATAACACAACCAAAATTTCAAGCTACCTTCTTGAGATAAAGTGATTATAACTGAAAACTGTGTTTGCCTTATGATGAAGGCCTTAGTTTGGAGAGTGAAGCATATGAATGGGGTGTTTAGAAAACATGATAAAGTCTGAACAGAGACATGCTAGAAATTTGAGAAAGGTTATGGATGCTTCTTGATTTCTGTAAAATGGGACACACCCCATTTATTATTAGCATCATATATGTCTTTTTCCCCCTCTAACTTTTGGATAACTCTGCAGGGCACAGCCAGTTTCCATTTCATAGTTGTAGCTTTTGTTTTCAAGTTCAGAGTGAATGTCACCTGGCCTTGTCATGGTTTTGACCTTTCATGGCAACTAATCCCAATAACTGCTCACAACCTTTGTCTCTTCAAAAGTTAGAGAGAAAATGTGATTGATCTCTGGCCAGCTGATAGTTAATATTCCCCTTGTTCCAACCATTTAAGGCAAGGTAAGAGCAGAATCCCACGATAAATCAGATTTCCCCTACGTAGAGTTGGGGAGTAGGACAGTTTAAATGATATATACTTAATATTTGTATTATATGCATAAATATTATATTGAGTTTCACTTACATTCCATGGAACTATAAGAGAAATATGTGTTTAATAATAAAAGGCTTCAGAAATAGATCATCTCGAAAATCCCTTTGAAATTGTTGAATTCCTACGCTCGGGTGCTTAGTGAGAACTACACATACTAACACAAAAGTGATAAAATTATGAAGTAAAAAGACTGCTGGTGGACATTTAAGCCAGTGGTACACTGAGATAATTACTATAAATGGGAATACAAAACACTTCGGAAATGCTCATGATGATTCTTTATATGAAGTCCCATAACACAGTGATTAATATTTAAACAAATAATATTCAAGGTCTCAAACCATAAGTTTTAATGGTAAAGATAAGAACATATCGAGGGGAAAGCATACCATGCTGTCTGCAAGTTAAAGCATTTCATCTCATTTTTAAAATTTTCTGACAATACTAAACACGTGTGTAAAAATTATGAACATCCATCTTTGCCTTATCGTTCCTTTTAGTGAGAGCACAATATTTTTTTCTGAAGGATCCATCCTCTCCAATATCTCCTTACTCTCTCCCTAAAGACTTTCCTGGGAAGGACAGTGGATCCATATTAACTAAGTGAAACTCAGTCCTTAAACTTTTTTTTGCCAAATCTGTTAGTTAATAAAAGTTCTCTCTCTTTTGAACTTGATTCTGATAGGCTGACTGTCTGGAGTTTGGTAAGATCAACATGTAGAGTTACTATCTGGAAATTAAGTTAACATTTGAAGCAAGAGATGAAAAGACATTGACTCCAAGTAATTCAATTTAAGCACCTGGATTTAGCCATACTTATCAATACATTCTTATTTTTTTAACACATTTGATTTATATTTCTCTTGTAGCAATATCAATTCTAAATATTATAAGGATGTTTCTCAGAACCATAAGCGAAGTTTTATGGATATAATGTTTTCTTTTCTTTTTCTCTTTAGTTCTGCCTAAATAGGACATCCTTGATCTCATTATTTAGCTTAGTTTTAATTCCTTTAAATCTCTTTAAATTGATTATGAGACCCTTTCATGATGAAATTTTGTTTGATATGCTAATTTTTCTTTTCTTATTTAATTTATTGGGGCTACATTGATTAATAAAAGTATATAGGTTTAAGGTGTACAGTTCTATAAAACATCATCTGTATATTGTATTGTGTCATGTGATTTCACTTATACGTGGAATTTAATGAACAAAATAAACTAAAAAAACAGAAACAGACTCATAGCTGTCAGAGGGAAGGGTGTGTGGGGTGGGCTGGGTGAAAAACGAGAAGGGATTAAGCAAAAAAAAAAAAAAAAGCCAACCAAAACCAAACAAACCTCCTACCAGCGGTTCTCAACCTGTGGGTCGCGACCCCTTTGGCGGTCGAACGACCCTTTCACAGGGGTCGCCTAAGACCATCCTGCATATCAGATATTTACATTACGATTCATAACAGTAGCAACATTACAGTTATGAAGTGGCAACAAAAATAATTTTATGGTTGGGTCACAACATGAGGAACTGTATTTAAAGGGCCAGAAGGTTGAGAACCACTGTTTAACCTAGACAGACAAGGGGGTATGGTCATTACCAGATTACCAGAAGGAAACAGGAGAGGGGGAGGCAGGAGAGAGTAAAGGGAGAATAAATGATATGGTAATTTTTCCAAGTGTTCTCCTGTTTTGGGAAACCTCATAGACCCGGTTGCTGGGACATCTGTAATAGTGAGGGAGCTGTGGCTCATGAGGAAGTGATGGCACTTTAATGCTAATAGGCTAACAGACATGCTGTCGAACTGGAATTCCACTGAGGAAGTGTGCGAGGTTGCCTCCCTTTGTCATCAACCAGAAGAGAGCATGTTCCTTCTTTCTGAGTACATTGCCCATCAATGCTGCCCTCTCCCAGGAGCCCTTGCATCAGCAAGTTCGAACACTCCTGAGGGGTTTACAGCAAATGGACAGAGAGAGTCCTGTCCCGCATCTATCTGCTAAGACTCTCAGATAAATGTCACCTCTGTTCCAGTCTGCCCAGGGGAAAAGGCTGCCATCCATTCATAATGAAGATTCAATTTCTTTGGACATCTAAAAGCCTCAGAGCCTATGGAATTCCCCCCAATCCACACCTGTAAACTTAGTTTGATGAATGGTTCATTCACACAGGGAGGTGGGAGGGAAAAGGAGAGCCAGAAATGTACTGTGAGCTTGATTCTTATTTATAAAATTGAATTTGGATTGGATTCTTTAAGTCAACTGAGAATTTAGCATCAAAGAGAACTGAGTATATAGATCAAGCTGTAGAAACAAAGAGAGCAAAGCTATAAAGGATAAAATTCATAAGGCAAGGTGACAGAGGGAAGAGCAAACATATCTATTATGACAAAAAAAGGATAAGACCTATTAATATATGATCTGTGTGTATTGAACACGAAAAGTAAAGTCTATGCTTCTTGCAAAAGAAAAAAAGTAAGAAAATATCAAATCAAATAAAAAAGATGGTCAAGACATATTAGGCAAAGGCATGCTTGTGGGAGTGGGGCGGTGTGGTGAAGTAGTAATTCCATACAAAGTAGAAATCAAGGCAGAAAGCATTAAACAAACAAAAAGTGCATTTTCTACCCTTGTAATGTACAACCTACAATGAAAATATAACTGTCATTATCCTTTATGTGTCAAATATAGCATCAACATGCTATGATTTATTTTTAAAGCTAAAAATGGAATAAAATGAAGACTACAAATAAAAAAATAATAGTAAGAGACACAAGTATATAGCTCTGACTCATGACACATCCTGCATCTGTGAAAAGTGTACATAGCAAGCTGTTTTTCAAACACAAGTGACACATGAATATTTTAAAGGGAAAAAAAAACACAGCTGTCTAGTATTTGGTCATTTTTTTGCAAACAAAATTTAAATTTCTGATATTCTTATCAATCTATAGAAAAGTACAAATTAAGGCTGAACAAAATTCCAAAAAAAAAATCAATATAATTATAACTGCAACTGCCTTTTGATTTAATAATAGAAATATGCTCTTGTGTGTTTTAAGTTTTATATTTGTTATCGGTTCCTTTGATTTTGAGTATAATGGCCCATCAGTTCTGATATTATTCTTATATCTGGAGAGCACAGTGATGAAGGGCACAAATTATGAAACCAGCCAGTGTAAAGTGTTTCTTTACAACTTTGTAGGATATCTTGGAGGGTTACTACTTAACTTCCTTGCGCCTCAGTTTTTTTGTCTATGAAATGGGGATAATGAAAGTAGCTACCTCGTGTTGTAAATGTACTTGTAAAAGTATCTAGTCCATGGTAAATAGCATGTGTGCTGAATTTTAAAGTAATCTTTCTTTTACTTATTTTTTGTGTGTGTTTTTGTGAACCAATCGTTTGGTTTAACTTTAGCCAAATAGAGTTCTTTTATATAAAATGATATATTTTTGTACAAGGCTTATACTTATTTACTAGTATACTTTCAGGTAAGACACTTTAACAAATTTGTGAGTTTAATACTAAATCATTAGATTTCAAAGAAATATTTTTCTTAATAATTACTAGATCTAGGGGTGTATATATCTTAATTTTCTTTTCTGATAAGGGTACATCTGTAAAAATTAAAAAAAACCCACAACAACAACAGTTTAATAGTGATGTTAGAAAACCTGAAATAAAATTATTTTCCAATTAATTTTACTGTTTACTAGCCTTAATAAAAATACAAAATATTAAGGTTTATTTATTTATGTACAGTACTCATGCATTTTTTTTTGTCAATTTTATTTAGGTGCCATAGTAAGAGCTATTGCAAAAAAAGACAAAATGCTCCTAAAATATGGCCTAAATAACTAAAGGAAAAGATACCCTTTAGAAAACAAAACAGAAAAAGTTACGAATAAAAAATAGCTGGCATACTTTGGAGTGCAAAAATCTGTCTAATGTAATAGAGGTAAGCTTTATAAATAGTTGAGTTGTGATAGTTAAAAATATGACAGCATACTATAAGCTGACCAGTATATTTTATTTATTTATTTGAAATATATCTAATGAACAAAATAAACTGATAAACAAAATAAATCCAGAGACATAGAAGCATGGAACAGACTGTGGAACCCAGAGTAAAAACAGGGGTGGGTGGGAAGAGAAGATTTTAAAAATAGAATAAAATAAAACCTATTGTGAAACTAATTTTTAGTATAAGTCTAAATGAAGCATATATCATTTTATTTCACCTAAAGAAGGAAGTCATCGGAGAAACCAAGATGGCGGCATAGGTTAACGCCAGAGATTGCTGCCTTGAACAACCAATTCAAATT
>NW_006293530.1:685195-708286 GCF_000327345.1 Myotis davidii | reverse complement strand
AGGGGGGGTGGGGAGTGAGGGCAGGGGTGGGGCGGGAACTGGGAGGAGGGGAATTATGGGGGGAAAAAAGAGGAACAAATGTAATAATCTGAACAATAAAGATTTAATTAAAAAAAAATAAAAACGTATTGTCTCCCACCCTGGCCTACTATTTCAAAAGGTCTCGGAAAGTACCCACAAATTAATTCAAGAGCTAGAGGAAGTATGGAACAGCGGTCAATAAGTAAAAGATCAGAGTCTAAATATGATCTTTGGCAGCTGTGGTTAGTCATGTAGGAAAAATTTTTGATTTTACTTTTTTTAATGAAAGTCTTTTTAACTACATAAGAGTAAAGAGAAGAGTGTAATGAGCCCTGTCCTAGAGATTAAACAATTATGCCAAAAAAATAAAGAAAGAAAGAAGGAAGTCATCAAGTAAAATACTCTGGATGGATTTTTGAAAAGGCTGGCTGAGCCCTAGCGGGTTTGGCTCAGTGGATAGAGCGTCGGCCTGTGGACTAACGGGTCCAAGGTTCGATTCCGGTCAAGGGCACATGCCTGGGTTGTGGGCTTGATCCCCAGAAGAGGCTGTGCGGGAGGCAGCCAATGGATGATTCTCTCTCATCATTGATGTTTCTATCTCTATCTCCCTATCCCTTCCTCTCTGAAATCAATACAAAATATATTTTAAAAAAGAAAGAAAGAAAAGAAAAGGCTGGCTAATATCATAGTCAGAGTCAGTTATAACATTAGTACTTATGAAGCAAAGATATTATATGGACCATCAGATCTCGTCTACCAAGGCACCATCTGACAGCCTTTGGGGACCATGAGAATGATTATCCCTGGATGAATAACATGATCCAGTTTGAGGTGTTGTGTTTTTGTTGTCCTCTAACCTGCCTTGGATGCATCCACTGTAGCTCCCCGGCGGTCTGGAAAGTCTCCAGGATCTCTGAGTGAGTCGTACTGAACGCGAGTGTCTCCCTGTCTTCTCATGAGCCATAGAAAAGGATGTGTGGTCTGCGTAAGAAGCAGCACAGGCACTAGTGATGGAGGCTGTGAAAGAAGATGCAGAGAGGAAAAGTGGGCCTCGCTCCACCACATCCTTGTAATCCAAAA
Source organism: Myotis davidii (assembly GCF_000327345.1). Classification (NCBI taxonomy): domain Eukaryota; kingdom Metazoa; phylum Chordata; class Mammalia; order Chiroptera; family Vespertilionidae; genus Myotis; species Myotis davidii. Next base: position 707,185 of record NW_006293530.1, on the reverse strand, counting down.
TTTACTGCCACTTGTGCAGAACCGAAAATGGAAGCACAATGTGGTTCCTTTGTGGCCACTGCAGCTCACACAGTGACACTGAATGGGACCAGACCTTGTCCTGCACACCATAAACCACCTCCTGCTGTGGCTTTTCTCTGCCTTTTTCTTTTGCCACTTTATTTGCAGACACACTTTGGAATAATGTTTTTGCATCCTCGGTTGAGGGCTTTTCTTCACCCTATATAGCAGTCAGGGTAAAGAATTATGCCTTTGTTTATTTTTCTAAATCTCAATGGAATACACATCTTTTCCCAAATGTGTTCTTAAAATATTTACTTTGTGAGGATAAGGCTATCATTTGGGGAAGCAGATTTGGATCTTGTGCCAATCGTAAATTCAGGCCTGTGGTTTGTCATAATTATATTTTTCTGCTTTCTTTATTTTGATAATGTTTCATATGAAATGGCTACTTTGATTAAAATTAAAATGCTATTTTAATATTATCTTGCTGTAAACACTAAATTCAAGTGGTGAGAGGCAGATAGAAGTAAAATGATTCTTAAACACAATATAAAAATATGATGATACAATTTTTGACAGGAATTCAAGGATCAAGATTAATAAAAAATGAAGGAGTGTCCTGGCTGGAGTACCCTGGTTTAGCATTGACCTATGAACCAGAAGGTCATAGTTCGATTCCAGGACAGGGCGCATGCCTGGGTTGCAATTCTATCCCCAGTGTGGGGCATGCAAGAGGCAGTAGATCAATGATTCTCTCTTATTGATATTTTTATTGTTCTCTCCCTCTCCATTCCTCTCTGAATCAATAAAACTATATTTTTAAAAAATAAAAATATTTTAAGATGTGTTTCTATTATGTTTTGTATTAGGGGTGATTTAATGACCAAATTTTCTAAGAAGGAAGTTTTAGAAGCACGATATGTAGTAATTTATATAATATCTAAATAATATAGGGAAAATGATTGGTAAATTCTTGGTATATATTTTATAATAACAGAACTTCTATTTACTACCGTTCACATTTAAAAGATGTTTTCATTTATACATACTATTAAAATCAATACCATGAGATGGTGATTGTGTCTCTTCACATTTCACAGATGAGAAAAAAGAAATTCCTAGAATTTTACTGATGATCTTATGCTCCTACAGTTCATAAATCATAGATATGAGACTTGAATCCTTTGTCTTGTACCTTGAAAACTAGGGTTCTTTCAACTACATCACAGACATCTTACTTTTATTCTTCATTTGTATCATACATATGTATATATAACGGAAATTAATATTTTCTTAGGAGATAAAAGAGGCGCTTCCAACTTTCATTAAAGTGCATTTTGTCATCAAAGCCAACCTTTGACTTTCATAATTTTCTATTATGCTTTCTTCTTTTGTTTTATACACGTTTTAAGTTCTGCTTTATGTAATCCCCCTCTGTTCTGGGTTGGATTCCCCGCCCCCCATAAAAATATGCTCAAATTCCAATCCTAGCGAATGTGGTTTTAAAAGAGAGAGTATTTGCAGATGTAATTAAGATGCCAATTAAGATGACAGCCTACTGGAACGGGTAGGTCTGTAATCCAATATGACAGGTGTCATTATAAGGAGAGAAGAAAGGGCACAGATGAACACAGGGGGAAGATGGTCACATGACAAGGAGGCAGAGATTGGAATTGAAGTTGCAAGGCAAGGAATGCCACGGATTGCCTGAAACCACCTGCAGGTAGAAGAGAGTGTATGGAACCAATTTACCTGCTGAGTCTCCAAGAAGAAACCAATCTTTTTTTTCTTTTTTTAAATTTTTTATTGAAATTTTACAGAGAGGAAGGGAGAGGAATAGAGAGTTAGAAACATCGATGAGAGAGAAACATCGATCAGCTGCCCCTTGCACATCTCCCACTGGGGACGTGCACGCAACCCAGGTACATGCCCTTACCGAAATTGAACCCAGGACCCCTCAGTCCGTAGGCCAACGCCCTATTCATCGAGCTAAACCGGTTTCGGCAGAAACCAATCTTGATACTTACATTTCTGGCCTCCTCAATGGTGAAAAAACCACATTTCTGTTTTTTAAGCCACTCAATTTAGGGGAATTTGTTATGCAGCCCTAGAAAACTAATACATCGACCTTCCTCTTTCTGTGGGTTAACTTACTGCTCTCTTTCTCACTTGTTGAGATGGATCTTTAGATCATTAAATTATAGGTTTGATTCTTTTAAAATATGCACTTAAGGTTATAAATTTCCTGGTAAACACAGAATTAATTATATACCACAAGTGTCGATATATTCCATTTTCAAAATTATTCAATTTAATATCTGCTAATTTCCTTTTGTCCCTATGATTACATAGACATATATGAGTAGTATCAAAATATGTGGATATTTTCTATTTATCTTGTTTTAAATAATTCTAATATATTTGTCTTATTATTATTATTTTTTGGTCAGAGAAGGCACTCTAAATTATTTTTAATTCTCTGAAAGTTCATGAGAACTGTTTCATGGCTCATCATATGATCAATATTAGTACAGTTTTAGGGACATTTTAAAGAATGTGTACTCTGTCAGTTTGGGTCACAATAGTGTTAGATAAAATATGTTTATCATATTATTGATTCCTTCTTTGTTCTTACTGTTTTCTTTTAGTTCTGTCAACTCATACATTGTTTTTTGGAACTATATTATTTGATGCATGTATATCGATAGATTAAATCTTTAATCAATATGAAATGTCTTTCTTTTTCTTTATAAGTTTCCTTGCTTTAAAGTAAGATTGTAAAATAAATAAGATCTTGTAAAATTATATTTAAAATATGAAGATGTATGGTAAAGTGTAGTTGGATTTATTTAAATCCAGTGTAACGATCTTTGTTTTTTTATTTTATGGGTATGAATAATGATTATTTTATAATTAAGTATTTCTTACCTAAACTTAATTAACTTAAAGGATAAAAACTTTTCAAAATGTACAAATCTCAGGTGCCCTTTAGGTATTATTGGTCATTTTCTGGACAATGTGTATTATGAGAGATATTTTGATTGACTAAATACTTGCAGGATTATAGTGGATTTTCTATTTCCCACTTCCCAGCAAAGAGTAAAGCATGCTCTGGATCTTAGTTTCAACTACAGGAGAATTGAACAGCAGCATACTCATGTACATTTGTAATGTAAAAGATAAAGAAGGATACGTTCTGTCTTGTTTGCTTCCTTCAAATGCATTGTTAGATTTTGATTGTTTAACTCTCAAAACATTGTGCTCCCAGCTGGCTTGGTGCAACAGATGATATTTTGTTCTTCAACCCTTTTAACTTCAAATGTGAAACAAAAATATTATTTCAGCCATCTCTCTCATAGGGGAATGTTGGTTATAATTACACACACACACACACACACACACACACACACAGTTATGAAGGGGAGGGAGAGAGAGAGATAGAAACATCAGTGATGAGAGAGGATCACCAATCAGCTGCCTCCTGCAAGCCTCCTACCAGGGCTGAGCCGCAGCTTAAGCATGTGTCCAAATCAGGGATACTACTGTGACTTCTTAGTTAATAAGCCAATGCTCGACCACTGAGCATCACCAGCCAGGCTGAGCAATGAAAACATAAAAAGTTATTTTACTGCTATGAGTAAGCTAAAACAGGGTTTTTATTTTTTTATTTTTTTGGCACTGGTGGTGGTGGTGGTGGTGGGGCAATAAAAAATCAATGAGAAGCATTAACAAAACTAATCCTTTCCATTTTTATTTTCCATGGTGAATAAATTCGAAATGACCAAGTAACAATTATGAGCAGAATACAAAAAGACAGTTCATTAGCTGGGTTTTTTGTTTGTTTGTTTGTTTTCCAATCCACATGAGAACATTGTGAAGTAAAACTCAATAAGTAGTGGCAGACATTTTCAATACAACTGTTCTGGTATTGCCCATTTAATTTTCTTTTTTTTCCCTATATCAAAACTAACTAGTCCATGCTTGGTTCTAACTCTGAATTTTGCAACATTTATATGCTATATAAACCTGGAAAAAATCAGGATGAAAAGTACAAAATAAAGAAGCAGGTTACAAGAGAATTAGTTTTATTTTATTTGTGCATATATGTCTAAATAATAATTTTATTTTTGTGACTTTAATGTGACAGTTTATCTAGATATATAAAACCCTAATATGCAAATAGACCCAACAATGGAACAACCAAACAACTAAACAACCATTCGCTATGATGTACACTGACCATCCTGGGACACATGTGGAACATGGCAGGCATCGGCTGTGGTTTGATGGTAGAGCAGGTGAGCAGGGGCATCAGACCAAGGTGGGAAGCCGGTTGCTGTCATTGGGGAGAGCCCTGGTGGTTACTGAAAATTCTTTGCTCCCACACACTGCACTCCTACCGGGCGCTCACAGCTGCTGCTGGCGCCGGCCCTGCTCACACCCTTTGTGGGACTGGAGCCATTGCTTGCACCCACTGTTGGCGCCTGGCACCTGCCCAATCACTCTGCGCCATCAATGGTGCAAGGAGCAGGTGCCGGCCACAATCGTCCCTCAGGGCTTCTCCACCTCCCCCTGCTTCTGAGGGACAATCGGGGCAACAGCCACTGCTGACACCCATTGCTGGTGCTGGCCCCAATCGCTCTGCACCATCAGCAGATGCGAGTGGGGCCAGCACCATCAGCAGTGGGAACAGCAGTGGCCAGAGTGGGGTTGCAGGCAGACAGGGGACCTGGGGCCATGGCAGGAAGGGCCAGCCAGGGGCACAGAAGATGGGCAGAGACCTGCCCCTGTGCCCACCACAGCCTCGCAGCCCACAGTTTCATTCAAGGTGCACAAATTTGTTCACCTAGCGTTTCATATAAAGATATAAAAAGTGGAAGAAGTATCCCCAAAATTCTTTTCAATAAAGTTTAAATATCAGTAAATATATGTTTAGAAAAGAAAATATTAATCCATTGGGGTTTAGTTTTAAATCATATGGGCTCAAATTATCATATTGGAGTAGTATATTATTTAACTTTTTACTTGAAAACTTCTCATTTTTACGTTCTCAGCTCAAGTAGAATTACTTACTATTCAGTGACTGGCTAAGCATTTGACAGATGCCCACTTTGTGTCAGTTGTTCCTAATTGACAACAGAGATCATGACTTACTCATCCATGCAACCATCCCAGTGCAGAACTTAAGGTTTTTAGTGTAGTAGACATTCTGGGAATATATGAATGGGTATACTGAATTATTTATGAAGTATCTTTTCATATTATTTGTCACAAAGGAGATAGATTCAGTAGGGCAGGAATGATTCACGAAAAGTTGCAATGACACATGGAAAGGAAGTGAGGCTAGAAAATGTCACATTTCAATTCTATCATCTCTATCCCTAGCCTCATCCACCTCAATTATCCACCAGGAGAAAAGGAGAGATATGATGTCTCAACTGTGAAAGTCCGTGACCTTGGTCTGGATGTGAGTCACTGATGTGCCACCATCACAGGGCAGCAGCAGAGGCAGAAGCTACTGGCTTATTTTGGAATAAACACTCAGCTAATCGAGTCACACTTATTCATCAAAGAGCAAAACCTGCAGGGGCTGCTCAATAAGTTCTTACAAGGTATGTCAGAGAAAATAAAAGGGCAAAAGACAAAAATAACCAAACCAAGCCAAACAAACACCAACAAACTACAAAGAAGATAAAAAGAAAATGTCTATAGAAATGTATGATTTCTAATCACCAGAAGTGGGGGTGGGGGGGTGGAAGCAAATCCAGTCTTTAGCCATGAGCATTACAAATAGGCTTCAAACACATATAACAGCTACTTGGTCCAGGAGAAGCTGTCAAAATTCCAATCCATCATCTAGGTATCAACAAAGTTCTATGAAAACACCAGAGAATGGGAAGGCCTTGAATGCTGAGTCAGAGAAGTTTTCTGAAGAAAGTCATAGCAGAGATGAACCTTAAGTATTGGCAAGATGTAGCCAGGTGAAGTAGTAAGGGATGCAGTTCCAGGAAGAGGAATGTGAGTGAAGCTGTGTAGATAGGGGATTCCATGGAAGCCAGGAATGTAATGTTGAAGAATAAGTGAGGAGGAATAATGAAGACAGGGGTGGCAAGGTTTTCTAGACTCTTCGACACAATGCTAATGAATAGTAGTTCTCTCTCACACCCCTACAAACCCTGGCCTCCTCTCCCCTCTCTAGAAGTTGTGTTGATTTACATTCAAAACACTTATTGGTTGTATTTCTTCCTTTCAATTCCCAGGCCATTGCTTTGGATCAGAGCATGCATACTAGACTATGTAAGGCCAGCCAGCATATACTTCATGGCACCAGCCTCTTCCTTGAGTTGCATCCATCATGCGTTTTTAGGCTCACCGGTCAGTTTCACTAAGCCCTCTAGTGGCCCAGCCTGTATCTGTCTTGCTCACCAGGATGAACCTATTGGCAAGGAGGAAGATAAATACATATTTATTAAATGAAGTAAACATTACATAAAAATGCAATTATCTGTTATATGCTCCCTCTGACTTCATTTTCTCCCCATTCCTCCCACTCACCATTAGGCAACATCAGTGCCTAGAAGAAAGATTTCATGCCTTGGGAATAGATATACTGTTTTCATACAAAATTCAAGTGTTTATTTATAAATATTTACTTAGGAATGAATTCTAAGCAGACTCCCACATAGCAAGATGTTCTCAGTTGGGTGCTGAAATTTTAGATACATTTCATAGGTTTACATTTCTTGTTTCTATATTTCTCTTTGCTAAGAAATATTTTAAATATGCTTACAAAGTTTTGAATGTAGTCAAGTGCATTATTATGTTCTTTTAATGCAATTTATGGTGATTTGAATTAAAGAAATGACAATCAGGCATTGACTGTCCTCTTAAATGTACTTAATTTTCAAAGATCGCTAGGGAGGAGAGTTGTTTCCCTTTCTCTGCTTTAAAAAGAAAAAAAAAAACACCCACACATACATTCTGTCTTTCAAAAAGACAGATAGCAACAGATTCTCTGATGAAAACAAAAGGATTTATTACTCCTCTAACATACTCATCCAAGTGTAATTCATAGGTAATTGTATGATTTAGGAGATTCTACACCAAGCACATTTTGGATTTTAATTCTGACCTTGTCATTGACTTAAATATGGGTCTTATTTCTCATGTTCCTTAATATTCCTGGCTGTGAAAGGAGAATAACAATTTTTCCTTTACATCTACTGCTTTAAAAAAATCACGAAAATACACTCCCAACTATACAAAATGTCATTATGGAAAAACCAGACCTCAAAATGAATATAGTGGAAGGATCCTTGATAGGGTTTATGTTGAACACAAAGAAGTACCAACATTAGTTATTATGTGCTGTGCACAATGGCTGTGTTAGATGAAGGGGCTGAGAAGTAAATAAGCATCATATTTCCACACCCATAAAAAAGGAACTTATTACTTAGTTGAGGAAGTAGACCTATAGAAGGGTCATCCCTTTGTTCAATGAGCATTTGTAGAGCATGTGTTGTGTGTTTTGTGTTGTTTAGTGTTCTAGCCAGCGAGAATGCAGCAGTCTAAAAATAGATGCAAGGAATCTTTGCTCTCAATAAAGCTTGAATTCTAATACTTAAAACACGGCAATCAAGATAAGTAAGGCAGGGCCAACAGTATGTATAAAGATATTTTAAAATGAAGAAGTAACATTTTTCATCTTTAGGCTGTGACCAAAATATAAGGGATGCAGAATGAATCACAAGAATAAAAGCCATAAAGGGAATCTGAGATCATATTATGGAGATATTTAAGGGATTTTGAGTCTTTCTGTAGGTAATACATGGTTGCAAGAAAAAGAATTAAGCACATTATATAATTCTAGAAAAATGCTGCTTCTGCAGAATGTTGGGTAGAAGGACCAGAGGAGAAATCAAAGTCAAAAGGAGCAGATGGACCCTAGCTGGTTTGGCTCAGTGGATAGAGCATCGGCCTGCAGACTAAAAGGTCCCAGGTTTGATTCCACTCAAGGGCACATGCCCAGGTTGCAGTTTCTAGCCCCAGTAAGGGGTGTGTAGGAGTCAGCCAATCAATGATTCTCTCTCATCATTAATGTTTCTATCTCTCTCTCCTCTTCTTTCCTCTCTGAAATCAATATATACCTATATCTATATCTATATCTATATCTATATCTATATCTATATCTATATCTAATCTATATCTATATATATCTCATCATTAATGTTTCTATCTCTCCTCTCCTTTCCTCTCTGAAATCAATATATATATATATTAGAGGCCCGGTGCATGAAAATTCATGTACTGGTCGGGGAGTCCCTCAGCCCAGCCTGCCCCCTCACAGTCTGGGAGCCCTCAGGGGTGGGAGGCGACCCGGCAATCAGGGGAAGGTAACACCCCATCACACCTCTGGTGCTGCCACTGCTGGCAGCACAAGCCTCGGCCGGCCCTGGTTACCTGAGCCTTGGCCGGCCCTGGGAAGCTAGACAGCTACCATCTGAGTCTTGCCTGCACCTCGGGCCTGCCTTGAGCAGCTGGGGTGCTGAGGGGACTGGGGAACTCCATAGGCAGGTGCGCAAAATGGCCAGGCCTGCCTGAGGACAGGCCCGACCTTGCTGCATGCCAGCCTCCCCGGCAGAGCTGAAGGGACTGGAAAACACCATCTTGTGGTTTTGGGCATCGCCATCTTTGAGAGAGGGACAGTCAATTAGCATATTCCCTCCTTTTTGGCTGTGGGTGCCACCATCTTTGCGACAGTGTGAAGGTCAATTAGCATATTCCCTTTTTATTAGATAAGATATATATGCATTGGAACAACAAATCGATGTCTCTCTCTCCATCTGTCTCTTTAAAAACAATCAATAAATAAAAATTTAAAAAGGAGCAGATGGGCGACCATTGCAATCGTGTAGATAAGAGTTCCACTCATTGAATCAATATTTATTTGTCACTTATTCTGTGTGAGGAACTGTAGTTGCCAACAGGGATACAGCATGGTGAGCAAGACAGACCCAGTGTGGCCCCTTAGATAGTTTGATGAAACTACCACTGATTTCGATAAGATAGGACAATTATGGCATAAGGAACAGAATGGTGCCATGAGGACATATGGCGGCACAATGTAACAAAATCTAAGGATAGCTTGACCAAAAACATTGACTGGGGACTTGAGAGGAAATAATTGAGAAGGAAAACTTTCAAGAGATTTTTGGAATGTAAAGTAAATACATCTTCTAGAGAAGAGAGAGAAATGATGGAAATAGTCAACCAATTCTGCAGCATCTCTCTTCATTTAATTATAGAATTCTCCTATTCTCAAAATTTTAGATACGTTTGAGCACAAAGTGATGTCTGCTAAAATTAGAAAGCTCTGTTCCAGAGATGTAGATACAAAATGTGTTAAGACTTATTTTCTAACACTTCCCTCACTAAAACTATGTTCTGCACAGAAGCCTAAGACTTGGGTTGAGTTTATGTAACCAAAAAGTGTATTTTGAACACTTAAGAATGGGCACACAGGAAACCAAATGGATAGAAAACTGTGTTCGCATAGACATTACATTCTAATAGACAGAAATGGACAATAGCAATAAGAATTGAGTTGTACCTTTCTATAAATATTTTGGGAAAAAACAAAGGAGAGTATACAAGAGGTTACATTTTAAATAAAGTAGATCTGTCATTGAGAAGTTGGCATTAAAGCAAAATCTTGAAGGAAGCAAAGGAGTAATTCACCTGGATGTCTGAGAAGCACCATCCATATTGATGGAGGCATCCTTGGATTAATAGCTCTGGGTTGAGAATGGTGAGGAGCCCCCTGAGTCTGGAGCTGCATGACTGAATGGATCATGTAGGATTTTATAAGCTTGAGGCTGACTTTGTATTTAATTTCAAAATTGGGAGCCATTTCAGAAATTTTAGAAGAGAAATGACATGATGGGATTCAGCTTTAATAGCATTGCTAAGGTTGCTCTGTTGAGTGTAGCCTACAGGGGAAGAGTGGAACAAGCAGATTAATTAGGGAGAAATGTAATTATCTAAGAACATTGTGGGGTTTTTTGTTTTGTTTTGGTTTAGACTTCCACATGCTTAGATTCAAATGTCTGAGCATTATGAATTGTTCAAGTAAATTGCAATTCATTATTAAAGTTGAAAGTATGAATCCTAGGATAAATACTATAATAGACATGGAGAAACCAATATCTCTTAAGGGTCTAAGCATTCAGGAAAACAAGTTAGACTATATGAGTCAAGTAGAGATCATTAAAACTGTGCAAATCTAACACTAGTTATTTATTTCCAAGTCCTAGATGTCTCAACATTTCCTCTTATTTCTAACATTTTATACAATAAGAGGAAAGGTAAAGTAAAGTGATCTAAATATTTTATTGTGTTTGTTAATTATTTAGAGATCACTTAAATAATTTTTTTTATTCTAAAGAATTAAAGATTTTGATTCTAGAATAGAAGACAAATTCTAGAGACAACCTATGAAACACAGTAATGGAGATCCACTAAACTTGTTACATTTCAATAAAAGGGCAGTTAGATTATAGTATAAAATTTTGTTAAGCATTTTAGGGAGGGAAGTTGCATTTAGTACTCTCAGAGAAAGGATATAAAGCATGTCTGCAGATATAACATATAGTGGGTGACAAAAAATATTTTTTCTCTTTACTTTCCCTATTATAGAACCTTAAAATTAATGATTATAATCAAAACTGCAATGTGAGAACCAACCATAAAGAATGACAGCATTTCCCATTTTTCTAAGCTTCTATTTTCTTATATTCATCTGTCCACCTTCAATTTTTTTTTCTGAAAATATCCCCTGAATGTTTAAGTGTATTCTTTCGGATCACATCCAAATGAAATTATTAAAAAAAAAATTCAAAGAAAGCTAAATGTCAAGCTCCTGGGTTGGAGGAAAATAAGTAAACTGACAATTAAAATTCACTCAGTGCTTAGTGCTACAGGGTAAGCCAGGGTGGGGTATCATTGTGGGGTCAAGAAGGGACACCAATGTTCTGTGGATGGGGAGCAATCAGAGAGGATATCTCTGAGAAAGGACTCCCAGGGTAACTCCTAAGGATGAGCGTCAGCTAGCCAGCCATAGAATGGAGAAACCATGGGGGAGTATGTGCAAATATGCAGAAGAATGAAAACACAGGACATATCTGGAAGCAAGTTGAGTGGGGCTGTTCCCAGATCAGAGGCAAAGATGTGAGACCAAAGATGGGTGGTTGTTGTTTTTTTTTTATGTTAAGGCATCTGGACTTTGTCTTTAATGATATGAAAAGATTTTGAGTGCAGATTCCAATTGTATAGAGTTCCACCAGGCAGAGCTGGTAAGTGTGGAATGAGAGTGAGGCCTGTGAGGTTCAGGTTGGGGCCAGCATTCAGATAAAGTCAAGGATAATAGTTGAGAGCTCTTAGCTCTCAATTATACCAAGTAAAGGAAGATGAAGATTTGATTGATGGTGGAGATCTGGTTAGTAGGGGACTAGACTAATTAGGGTTTCCCAAAATGTTTTAGTGAAATGATTCTTTGATGAAGCTAATGTTAAAATGGTAAACATTCTATATTTTAATTCTTTAAAGTTTTTATCCCAAGCCTGAAATTAAAAAAAATATATGTTTAATTTGCTTAATGTGGTGTTCTTTAAATGTAATTAACCCAGAATGCTGTCTTTGTTTTTTCTCCTCTTCTTTTTTTTTTATCTCTGTCTCCCTTTTTTTTTAGCTAACAACTATTAATATTACATAAAACTTATATTCCTTGAAATACAATGAAATGAACATCTAGCTATGCAGGATATCGAGAAATTAATATCTTTGTGCTTTGATGACTCTCCTTGTGTTGAGCAGAGTGTGGTGAGCAATGGTGATGCCACTGAAGGCAGCTTACAGTACAAGGAGTAAATGCAGATGTGATGGGGCCTTGGGAAGACTCCCCTTTTCACATAATTTAAGAAGCTTGGGGAGCATCTAATTGAATACATCTCTGTCTATTAGGTATTCAAATATTTTGTTTCAATAACTAGTTTAATAAAATCTATATTTCTAAGTATACACATATGTGCATGTGCATTTATTTGAAGTACATACATGTAAGAACTAGAGGTTATTCAGCCTGCATGCATAAAGGCATGGCTCCTTCAATAAATGGGTTATTTTATGCTATGTGTACATACTCTCTCTCTCTCACACACACACACACACACACACACACAATGATGAAAGTAACATTTTAAAATATTTTAACTTGAATAAATGAAAACACTTTATGTCTTCAACAAATTAAATTTTGGATAATTCACGTAATGAACTTATTTTTCCAACATGAAACATTGCAGATGCATTTTGCAGTAGTAAAAACAAAACAACACATTATTTATCCTCATTCATAGCACTGAGAAGGAGCACAGTTGTTTGCCAGGGTGACATCAACCATAAGAAATTCCAATTCAGAGTAGTAATCCTTTGAGAAAGATAAAAGTAATGGAAATATTGGCTCAAAATTGAAATGCCCCGACATTCTGTAGCATTAATGAGATATATATCATAGAATAAAGGGTTTCACCTGCACAGTCCCAAGTGAGCAGGTCAAATTGCTTACACAGACTAAAGGTAACTTTAGAGCTTTTCTTGGAACCAAAATTATATGTTTGTTTAGGCACCTATCTAACTCAGTCACATAAATCAGTCTAGAATCACATGCATTTTAATGTATGAAAGATAAGGGAGAATAAGAAAAACATAGTGATCGTGCACTTAGAATAAACTTCCTTGGTCATCAAAGATAAAGGAACTCTTAAAGATTTGGGGCTTAGTAATTGAAGCTTCATATATTTAATGCTCATTAAACACCCCTTGTTCCCTCCTTCCTGTCTCCTCTGGGTTCCTCCGGAGTTGGCGCGTGTGCTCAGGTTAGAGGAGGAGCTGAATAGCTATGAAAGGAAGTCTTTAAAGCCATTAGCACAGAAATGAGGCTTTCTCCCTGATATATTCTGAACTGCAGAACAACTTTTAAACAGGAGCTATTTGGAGAGTAAAGTAGGCTGTTAAGGGAAACACTTTATGTTTGGGTGAAGTTCTGAAATATTTGTCATTTTCCACTAACAGGGATGCTTTACTTCTTATAAAACCTAAGAGCATTAGGTTAAGTGCTATTTTATTGGTTATTAAAGTAATATTAGCTACTTTATCAAATGTTATATTTCCAAGTATAATCGAATTTGTAAAAGAGTGGCATTTATTTGTAGTGTTTTAATAAAAATGCCCATTTGGGGGTAAACACATACACCTAATCATAGATGCACTGAAATACCAGAAAGTACACTGTATCCACTGACAGCCACATGGCTTCCAATTACAGCTTCGCCTTTCACTTGCAAGTGCCACAAAGCCACACAATGAATCAGCCTGGGGTGCTTTTCTCATCCACAAAGTCAGCAGTGTGGGCCAGAGCCCAGGTTCTGTCTCCTGACTGTGCACAAGAAACATCTAAGGAGGTTTAGAAAAAAGCAAATTTCCAGACATTGCCACTTATTCAGGTGAATCTGAAAATCTGTGTGTGTGTGTGTGTTTTTTTCTAATTATTATCCCATATGGCTTAATGAATAACCAAATATTCTATTAGAAGAATTGTAAAATTTGTACTTTCGAATAAATCTATGGTCAATAATTACAATACTGCCATGTGGAATAAGGAAGCGAGTAAACAAGGAATTCTTATCTAACTCACATATTTGATTCTTTCTGCAAAATGAATCGGACCCGGTTTAGAATTCAACTACAGTTTTTACTGCTAGCGACAGAGGTTAAAACTTATTACTGATTTAAAGATGAAAGCCCTACTCTTGACCTGCTCTGAAAGCACAATGCCTCCAAAGGGAAGCATATCTGAATATCTTGCACCGATTGCCTTTGATTCTGACAACCAGTGTAGAGTTGTCGGTGTAAAAATACAAGTTATTACAGCGTGATGAAGAATAGTTTGGCAACATATGCTAAAAGGTTTAAAATGTGCATAATCTGTAAGCAAGCAATTTCAGCCTTTTGAATTTAAATTAAGAAAATAATCAGGCTGGAACATAATGAGTAGATACAAAAAAGTATTGGAGAGTTATTTTTTTTAAATGGAAATTAAATGAAACATACAAAACATGACTTAAATCAGTGTTTTCCAAAATAACTTGGAGAGATTGTTAGAAATACAGATTCATTTTTATTTTTTTAAATCTTCACCTGAGGATATTTTTTCATTGCTCTTTTAGAGAGAGTGGAAGAGAGAGCGAAAGGCAGAGAGAAACATCGATGTGAGAGAAACACATGGATTGGTTGCTTCCTGCACATGCACTCACCAGGGAGGATCCTGCAACCAAGGTAAGTGCCCTTGACCGTAGTTGAAACCCAGGACCCTTTGGTCCATAGGCCACCACTCTCCATCCACTGACCCAAACCAGCTAGGGCAGAAATTCTTAAGGCCATTTCCTGGATAGTCCAATGCAGTACGTTCAGTCTAGGGCTATAACTATATTTTAAAGCAATCCTCCAGGTGATCATTATGATAGTGTAAATTTGGGGATCATTACAGTTAGTAAATGACATTAACACAGAAAATGTCATGTAAAGGTTAGACCAGTGGTATATATACTTATATTGTCATGTACATTTTTCTAAGGTTATTAACTAGATATTTTAAAAAAATGTTAAATTTCACAAGTATAGTGAGAACCTGTGATTGTCAAGTAAGATACGTATTTATTGGAAAGGTTTGGAAGAATTTAGTACCAAGATCTGTGATGAAAATGGAGAAGACTTTTTACCTTTCTTTTCTTCCTATTTAAATACCTAAGTTTAATATTTCAAAAACCAGCATGCATTGCTTATATAATAAAAAAAAAAAATAGATCGGCTGGTGTGGCTCAGTGATTGAGCATCAACCTATGAACCAGGAGGTTCACGGTTCAATTCCCAGTCAGGGCACATCCTGAGTTGTGAGCTCGATCCCCCGTATGAGGTATGAAGGGGCAGCCAATCAATGATTCTCTCTCATCATTGATGTTTCTATCTTTCACTGCTTCTCCCTTCCTCTCCAAAATCAATAAAAATATATTTAAAATAAAAAATGAAGAAAAGAACCAAAGGAACGGAACGTGAGGCTGGCACCTGGTGTACAACTTGTGGAGAGGTGCGGGCTTGGTCTCATTGAATGTAGGGCACGGAGACGGGCACTGAGCTCTGACTCCCACTGAGCACTAGTGCGTTCTCCTCTCAGGGCCGCTCTGGGTGTTCATCTGAAAATGCTTTTCCAGAAGCTGCTGGAAAGGATTTGACTCCATCAACCTAAGGTCCAGCTCAGTTTCACTTAATTAGCACTTTCCGTGAAGATTTTAAGTGAATTTAAGTCCTACACAGCAGCATCTAAAATACATATTTACTCAGCCCTTCGCCTTTTAAACCTATTTCCAGTTGTTTGGACCCGAGTGGAGCAGAGAACAGCTGAACCTCAGTCCTACACAAATGACCCTTATTACACAGAGTCACCAGAGTTAGGCTCATCATCATTTTTAACTGAACATTTCTTTCCTCCAGAAAGAATAGAAAAAAGCTCATTTGCATTAAAAAGAAAAAAAATAACGCTTTGGGATTTTTATTTTCTACCGCCTGTTTTTTTTGTGTGTGTATGTGTGTGTGTGTTTTTAATTTTAATACGGAATTATGCCCAAGAAAATGTAAAGATAAGTGAAACCCTTCTGAAATGCATCTGTTGTAAAACAAAATATTTTTGAGAAGTTGCAATTAGGGTGCAGAGATTAACTACAGGCACATTTGTGAACTACATTGAAGATAAAAATCCTTTTCTAAAAGCTTAGTATTATTAGTCTAATTATTATTATTCATTTTAAGCATTCATTAAAAAGCCTCTATACTATAAACCAGCTTAGTAGCAAGCATTTATTTCCTCCTTTTTAACACAGAAAAGCAGGTGACTCAGTCTGGAAGCACAACCTTGCTCTCTCCATGGAATTCTGCAATTGCTTACAATTTTATATGATGTGTAGGCATCACATCAGGGCTTAAGAACAAAGCGGATGGAGTTTCTGGTGCAAATTTACAGTTTGTGACTCGTCACATTTGTTTGAGTATCTCAACTCATGTTCTTTGGAAGTTTAATCCCCTTTCTTTTTGTCTAAAGTTTTACATATGTCTCCTCTTCCCCCAATCAATCGCCCCCTCCCCCCTTCCCCTCGGCCATTGGAAGTTTAATAATTTTTAAAATGATCGTTGAGTTAGGAGTCAGTATTCACTTGAATAAGCTCATCCCTGTGAGCTGTTTTTAATTATACAGAGCAACCCAAAAAATGTACCTATGACAGATTAATCAAAGGTCAAGGGACACTCGTTTTGATAGAGATAAATAGAGTTGAAAGGAATCAAATATTTTCTTCCTCTCTTGTGGTCAAAAGAGGAAGCACATAGCTTTCTTCAAACACATTGCTTCTCTTTTCAATTGAGATCAGCCCTACATAATGATTTTTCGGGATCAAACATAAAAAAAATGAACACTGTCAACTAAAATTAATATAGCAGATATGATTGTTGGTCCTAAAATCACCAAATGAATACAGTAACGATTATAGGGATTAATCATGGCCATGAATCACTGGGGAAGGTGGGGCATTGGCAAGTTAAATCCATGTTAGTATTTTTCCATACAATGTTACAGTAGCACCAATTACAGAAATCCCACAAAGATCTGGGTGAAGCTTTTTTAAAGTCACAATAATTTCACTTTCCAGGTTAGATTCTATAACAATTTTTTTTTCTCAAGGTCCACATTTTTAAAAATTATGAAAATCTAACAAGGATATTTCTAGGTACCAAGGAAATTTCCAGTGACCCTGCCTATCTGTGAGACTCTGAAACATTATGTTTCTCTCTACCAGTGCTCTCATCTCTGGAATCTTCTGCTAGGATGCACCTCTGCGTTTATCTCATGTGGCTGGGGCAGGTTCCATGCCATTAATAAGGGGATTAATGTTTGTTTGCACTCAAGTAAAAAATCAACAAGAAAATAAAAAGTGTTGTTTTGGTCATGCAGCATTAGATATGTTCAAACTAGGAAAGGATGACCAGGAGTGAGATGCCAGGAGAAAGAAAGCAGGGCCTAGTAACTCTACATTCTTTCTTTTTCTGGTTATTGGTACGAGGCTTGCAGAGTGCCAAAAATAACTTTAACTGCTCTATTTTTCCTCAATATAGTGAGGGAACCATGCACACATACACATGTGTGCATACACACAGGCATGGGTAAGTATAATCAAATATGACAAGTTTTCCCAGTGAGGCATGGTCACACTGGGATGGGTGCATTGAAGGAGGAGGGACCACTCTCTGGAAAGTTGAAGAAGGCTTCAGGCGATTCAACATTTTAAATGGGTTTTAAATGCTGGGTACATTTATTGTTTATTTAAATGTTTATTTAAAATCTTTTTTTATGCATATAGAAAAGAGCACAGAGGACTTGATGAATGTAGAAAAATGTGCCCACTCCCATAAACACCACCATGATCAGGAGATTGAATATCATCATCACCCCATGGACTCTCAAGGATTCTCCTGCCAATCTTTTCACTTCCCTCAATAGATAAGCCCTATTTTGATTTTAACATTTATCAGGCAGAGAATAAAAGAATACTGGCAGGAAAAAAAAATTATTCCAATATCAGAAAATAAAAATGAAGCTAACACATATTGGGAATAATGGTCATTTACTATGTATGTATGGGTGAAATAATCCATGGACTTGAGAACAGTGCAGGGAAAGTCTGAATGTGATGTTTAGCATTTTATTTTATTACTAGGGGCCCAGTGCACGAATTCGTGCACCTTGAAAGGAACTGTGGGCGGTGAGGCTGAGGTGAGCCCAGGAGTGGGTCTTGGCCCATCCTCCGCACCCCCACCCGGCCCCTCCCGCCACAGCCCCCAGTCCCTGTCTGCTGGCAGCACTGCTCCCTCTGCCGCTGCTCCCATGCGCTGACGGCCCTGGCACCATTCACACCCACTGATGGCCTGGAGGGATTGGGGCCGGCTCCAGCACTGGGTGAGAGCAGGGCCAGCGCTGTCAGTGGGTGCAAGTAGTAGCTGCTGCCCTTATTGCCCCTCAGGAGCAGGGGGAGGTGGAAAAGCCCTCAGGGGCGACTGGGGCTGGTAGCCACTGCTCGCACCTGCTGACGGCGCCAGCAGTGAGAGCAAGTGGTGGCTCTGGCACTGGCAGTGGATGCAAGCGGGGCTGTTGCTGGCAGTGGGTGTGAGAGGTGGCTGCCGGCCCCAATTGCTCCTTAGGAGCAAGGGGAGGTAGAGAAGCCCTGAGGGGCGATCGAGATCGGCAGCCACTGCTTGCACCCACTGACGGCGCCGGGCAGAGGGTGCAAGTGTTGGCTCCAGCAGCAGCAGCAGCAGCAGCAGCAGCAGCAGGTGCGATCAGGGCCAGTGCCAGTAGCAAGTGTGAGCACTGGGCGGGACCGCAACTCTCGGAAGCAAAAGAATTTTCAGTAACTATCCAGAAGCTTACCCTAATGATTGTGACTGGCGCCCCATTCACCTGCTCCAGTATCCCATCATGACCAACATCCACCAGGTTCTGCACTCTGTTGCCTGCTGCCAATGCCCACCATGTTCTGCGCGTGCCCCCTAGTGGTCAGCATAGGTCATAGAGACCGATTGTTCCGCTGTTCAGTCTATTTGCATATTAGGTTTCTATATATATATATAGATTTTTAATTTACAATACAGTGAAATTTACTCTTTTTGATGTATAGTTCTACACCAAATTACTTGCACTCAAGTATACAAATTTAAATACATGTATAGATTCAGATAACCACCGTCACAATTAAAATCCAAAACAGCCTCATCACCTCCCCAAACTTTGCTTGTGCTATCACTTTGTAACTGGATCTTCTCTTACCTCTGAACCCCAAGAACCAATGTTGAGTTCCTCATTACTTATATTTTGATCTCTTCAAGAATGATATGGCTGAGGAATCATGTTGTGTGTAACATTTGGGGCATAATGCATTTGCCATCCATCCAAGTTGTTGCGTCAGCAGTTCATCCACTGTTGTAGCTAATTGGTATTTCACTTTATGGCTGTGCCGCAGTGTTTATCCATTCCCTAGCTGAGGAACATTTCGGTAGTTTCCAGTCGTTGATAATTGTGAATAGAGCTGATACAAACATTCCTGTACAGGTTTCCATGGGAGCACACATTTTTATTTCTCTAGGATAAATACTCAAGAGTGACATTGCTGAGTCATCAGGTGTGTGTTGATAAGAAACTGTCAGACTCTTTCACAGTGGTTTTGAGAGATTTGCTTTGTGTATTTTGAACTGCTGTTAGGTGCATACACATTTATTGCTTATCATTGAGTCTTTTTTTTATGTGACCCTTTAATCATTACACAATAATCCCACTTTGTCACTAGTAATATTCCTTGCTCTGAAATTTACTTTGTCTAATATTAGTATAGCTATTCAAAATTTTCATCAGGGTCTGCCTTTTATTTGTATGCAAATAATTATATCTGAAGTTCATTTCTTATATTCAAAATATAATGGAGTCATTTTTATCCACTGTGTTACCTCTGTCTTTTAATTGGTATTTTTAGATCATGTACATTTAATATAATTTTTTTTTCTCTGTCTGGACTTAGGTCTACTATTTTATATTTGTTTTCTATTTCAGCTGTATTTTTTTTTTTTATCATAAGGCCTTCCTTGGGATTATTTGAACTTTTTTGTATTTCATTTTAATTTTCTATTACATTTTATTGTATCTCTTTGGATAAATATCTTATGATTACTTATAATTACTCCGGGGATTATAATATTTTATAAAATCATAATTTTCACATTATGCTTAGAATCAATATTTTACCCTTCCAAGTAGAATATAAGTTATAGTATGGGACCTTTTATTTTTGCCCCTTTATTTTATATATAATACCCTTGCCCCTTTATTTAATATATAGGACTACTTATAGTAGTCCTATATATTAAATGTATGTGCCTTAAAATCTCCATGAGGAAAAGTTTTAACATTGTTTTTAACTGTAAAATATATTTTAAGGAACTCAAGAGAAGAAGAATAACCTGTTAGACATACCCAGATATTTACCATCTCTGTTGCTCTTCCTTCATGTCTGATGTCTCGGTTTTCATGCTGGAATCACCACCCTTCTGTGTGAAGAACTTCCTTTAAAAATTCTTTTAAAGCAGGTCTGTAAGCAATGAATTATCTTAGTTTCCTTTATTTCACCTTTATTTCTGAAGGATATTTTTGCAGAATATTGAATTCTAGGTTGACATTTCCTTTATCTCACTTCAGCACTTTATAAATGCCCAGCCATTTCCTTCTGACTCATGGTTTCCGATGAGAAATCCGCAGGCATTCAGATCTTTGTCCCCCTTAGATGATGTCCTTTTTCCCCTTGTTGTTTTCAACTTTGTCTTTAATTTTCAGCAGTTCGATTATGCTGTAATGAAAGTTTTCCTTATAATATTTGTTAACTGTTCCACACATTTTACCTCTTGATTACTTACTTTTATTCTTCTTCAGTTGTTCCCTGAACAGAAATTGAATCTTTTTAGCCATATTTCAAATATTTGAGCACAAGGACTAGGTTTTCTTTTCTTCTTTATTTCCCACAGCACAGAGTAGGTGAAAGGTTTCTTCATTGGAAATTGATTTACAGACTTTATCTCGGTCAAAAAAATGCACTAACAATAGGTAGTATATCAGCATGTCCCTTGATGAAGAAAGGAGTAAGGACACGCTTTAAACTGAAGTCAGGGTGGGCTGGAGAAAATACCCAACATTAAGTCAGGCATCCAAGTATCAATGGCAGGGAGAGATAACAAAACTTAAGTGTGAACCAAGCTGAAATAGATGTAAAACATATCTTTTGGAATAGAGCTTTTCTTTGGCTATTAAAGGAAATTAGTCATTGCTACAAAGATCAAAAGAACTCAAGACTGTGACTACAGATACTAAACAGAAAACACACTTACCACTTACGTTTCAATTTGTAAAGCATTCATCAGGACAAATCCATCTCTCTTTAGATATTCTCAGACACTATAGTGGTACCATTAGCGGGGTCATCTTTGAACCAGAAAAAAAAAAAAAAGGAATAGTATGTGTGTGTACATAATAGAAACCAAAGTTCTGTGATTCTGTTTTAAAATATCTACCTTTTTAAATGTCTGAGAAGCACAAATATGTGTCAATCTTTTGTGTTCCCTAGTACTCTAAACTTATCCATCTCAGCACTCATTACATGGTGTTCTTTTTATAATCCGATGTCATGTTGTCAAGAACTCCATCTCATTTTACATGTTTAATCTTAACATAGAGCACAGTGCCTGGTACTAGGGTACCGATTAATTAAGATTCATTCATTCAACAAATCTTTATTAAGCACCAAAATATTATTTCAAGAATTTTGGTAAACATTGAAAATTCAGTAGTTAACAAGGTATGCAATGAGATTTCAGAATAGAAACTGTACACAAAGAAGAAAAAAGTATGGGAAATTATAAGTAAACAAAAATAATAACATATATCAGAGTACTTATCTTATAACTATAAATGGTTTATACTGGTTAGGTACCACCCACAGAAAATCATTTATATCAAAAGAATTGCACCCTTATTTATATTAATCAATGCAATAAGTAACAACATAGTAGTGAACTAAGCTAAGCCATAGAAGGACAGGTTCTACCTGTCCTTTGAGAAACACCCATTATTTTTTTTTTGTTTTGTTTTGTTTTTGTTTTTTTGATATATTTTTTTTTATTATTATTATTTTTTATTCTGGGATTTATTTACCTTCTATAATTGAAACTTTGTACCTTGAGAGAAGCTCAGAGCCAGCGAGGGCGGGCGGAAGGGAAGCTTGGCTTCCTCCT
>NW_006293530.1:680740-683891 GCF_000327345.1 Myotis davidii | reverse complement strand
TCTGCGCCTCCTCTGAGTGTCCGTATGCGTTACTCTTTCCTCCTAGTTGTAGGAATTCCACTCAGCCAGCATTCCTGTGGTTCTGGATGATGTCCCTTCCGTCTTTTAGTTTCACTTTTGAAATGGTTGTTCAAGGCAGCAAACTCCGGCGTTAACCTATGCCGCCATCTTGGTTCTCCTCGAGAAACACCCATTATTAACCAGTTAACTACCATGCATCCAAAACGGAAATGATCCCCACATGCCATGATATTTTCAATCTAATTTAAGAAATCAATTTGCAATGAATATTATAAAAATAGATATATTATTCACAATTCAGGTGTTCTTGAATATTTTCAGCTAAAAATTCTCACAAAAAATTATTTTAAAGTTGCTCAGGGCTGCCACTTACGGAAAACATTTTTTTATAGACACACTTGGCATGTGGGGAAGGTTTGTTGCTTATGTCTACAGATGTTTAGAGCATACAATGGGTTAAAGACAGTAAGCATAGCATTTAGAAGCATAGATTCTGATGTCAGACTGCATGGACTCACTTTCTGACTCTACCGCATACTAATAGTGTGTCTTTGAATGGTGGCATTTCAAAAGAAAAGCACTCACTGTTTTCCTCACTATACTCTTTCTATGTACTCTCAATACTTATGGCCACCAATTAGGTGAATTTTTTTTTCCACACCAGTCAACTCAATAATTTTGTGCAGACACTAAGTGAGTGTCATATGATTTAATTCAACTTGACACTACTACCTGGAGTTAGTGTCAGATCTCAAGGTTAAGACATCAGTTCCACAAGACACCCACCCATCCCGAACCTCAGGTGCTGATCTCAAGTAATGGGTCTTCTAGTTACCCAAGTTTCCATCCAATGAGACTATTAAATTGGAGGTTCCCACAACCTTCTCCTTGGGTCCCATAAATGGTTAGAGTGGCTCCCAGAACTCAGAGTGGCTCGCCAAACTCAGAAACATCATTTACCTAAAAGGATAGAACTCAGGAACTTCCAGATTGATGAAATGCATAGGGTAAGCTTCCATGCCCTCTCTAGACACACCACTCTCACTGCAGCTCCATGTGTTCACCAATCCAGAATTCCTCAAACCCTGTCACTTAGGATTTTTATGGAAACTTTATTTCATTGCCATGTTTGGTTAAATCATTGGCTATCTGTTAATTCAAATGCCAGAATTTTCCCCAGCTGGAAGTTGGTGGTGGTGGAGGGGTTGGGGTGGGGTGGTTGAAAGTCACTGGTAAGTTTCCCTGGCAACAAGCCCTCATCCTGAGGCTATCCAGCAGCCACCAGTCATCACTTCAGAGATACCAAGGGTTTTAGTAACTATGTGACAGAAAATGGAGGCAGAGACTACATATTACACAAAAACCAGGACCAGATTACATATTTCTTCTTATGTTCTACATATACTCTATATTCCTTAACTTTTCCATCTGTAAAATGGGGATAGTGATCATAGTACCTAGATCATAAGTGTGGTATTGTGGTGAGGTTTGACATGGTGATTTTTGTGGAGTGTGGTATTGTGGTGAGGTTTTACATGGTGATTTTTGTGGAGTGTTTAAAAATAATTTATGGAATATAATAAACTCTAAAAATTAACTATTTTTCATCCTTAATCTTTATTCCTGAGTAAGTGGAAGAAATAAAAGATGGAAAATATTAAAAATCTCTGCTTTTGTTTAAAATGTCTCAATAGAAAAAGAATTCAAACTTCAATGAAGGTAAACATAAATATGAGATTGTGAAAAGAATGACTGATTGAGGGAACAGAGATTGGTATGTGATTTCGAGTTCTCTCCACACGTAGTGTGTATTTGCATTAACCCTTTCATATAAAGAAAAAGATACCTCCCCGTAAAGGAATTTGAAGAGTGCCAATGATTGGGTTTCTTCATATGTAGATACAACCCAGGACTTGAAGTTCAGCTGATTTAGGGAGAATTTTCAGAAGGGGATTATAGAACCATTTGCAAAGATCTCTTTTAAGAAAAGGATCCAACACAAATTGAGATCAACCTACTCTGAAAATCCGTGGGAAAGCGTGAGACTTGGTTGGAAAGTTTGTAAGGAGGACATTCTGATAAAAGGGAAGTGTGTGGAAGGCCGCCTCCCTGTTTATCAGAATTCCATTTTAGGGGAGACTTAGGGGAGTGTCAAAGGCAGCGCCCCTAATTATTCCTTGACCTTTCCAAACAAGTCTGTGTACGTGCAGACTCCCGGGTGTTTACTGGACTCTTTATGCTTAATTCCTGGATGCCCTTGCCTAGAAGATCATTTAAACACAGTGTCCTCCCAAGATTACTCACCCTATTGATTGTATCTAAAGATAAGAATTCCAATAAAAGGCTAACGAGGCAGGCAATCCAGCTGCCTGGCTGCTGTCAGTCAGGCATCCCTTAGTCCTCTCCCCCACAGTCAAATTGTGTCAGAGTAATCTCTTCATCTGTCATTCAGGGGTTGCTGGTCAGCCCCGGCAAGGATCAGAGTAGGATAATGGTTCCAAGTATTGCCTGCTCATTGTTACTTGAACCAAACTCAATCCAACCACCGGGCATGACATGTACAATCTAGGGAGGAAAAGTAAATTGTATGTACATGCTAAGAGTTTTAAAACCCAGTATCTAGATACCTGTTATTTAAAAGCTTTATGAAAAGAGAAGGGAATTGTTTCTGAACTTATTTAAGAGGTTGTGGCAGCCCCCTTAACCACAGCCACCAATGGGCTATCAATTCAATGGAGCAAAGAGAGATCAGCTGGGAGCAAGATATCCCAACAGCAACAGCCAGAGGGAGATAGAGGTGGAGGCTACAAAGCTGGGAGTCTGGCAATGCAGGTGGCAGCTTGAGTGGAACTGTAGGAGCATGGCCCCAAGGTGACAGATGGCAGCCACCTGGATGGTGGCCAAGGGAATATGGAGTGATGATTTAAAGTTGCTTCTGGCAAAAGGAACAAAATGAAAGGAGCAGGTCCTGAAGCAGCCTAATGACAAAAATATTGACACTCAGGGATTATGGAACATCAGGACAGAAGGGAGCTAAGGCATTTTTTGTAACCACTTGCAGAAGAAGATAATATACTTATTTATAAATACACTAGGACACTCCTGGGAGCAGCTCCAGTTACCACAACAA
>NW_006293530.1:674958-679382 GCF_000327345.1 Myotis davidii | reverse complement strand
CCTGCAACCAAGGTACATGCCCTTGAGCAAATCGAACCTGGGACCCTTGAGTCCACACGCTGATGCTCTATCCACTGAGCCAAACCGGTTAGGGCATCAACAGATTTTTGATGGGCTATTATGGTGCCTACTTTCTGCACAGTACGGACTTGAAAAATTCAGGCAATGACCCATGCTACTGAATTTATTGGGAAAATAATCTTGGCCAGTATCTCATTTGTAACATCAAATCATCAATTTCATTGTCAATCCAATGTCAACTGTGTCTGCTAATTACACAGCATTGTGTTAAGTTCAACCCAAATGGTAGGATGTGCATTTGGGTCAATTTTTGTAACTAAATTAACCAGTCAATTAGTAAAGATACAGTTTGGTGCAGAAATAGCCATGTTAACTAAAGAATGTCTTACATTATTCTCAAATTCTGTGAAATTTCCCATGTTATCTTAATCTTAAAAGATTTTATATATATATATACTGTCCCTGACCAGGAGTCTTATCAGATAAGGGACTCATGCAAGGATGGAATGGTGAATATCATGTTATTCAGTCTTCTGGGAAATCTCTTGTCACGTGAAAGAGATTTCTAAGAGAAAGGATAATCGCTGCCTCCCCAAAGTTTCTGTGCACGTTTTATTAGGTCATTCGTGGTAAGCCAGCTTCCTTCTTGGTTGTTTCTGTTAATATTCTAAACAGTGGTGGGAACGTTTTTCTGCCAAAGGATATTGATAACATTCTAGAGGCCCGGCGCACGAATTTGTGCATGGGTGGGATCCAGCTGGTCAGCCCTAATCCTGGCTAATAGGACCAGGCTGGCCAGGAGGGAGGGGATGTGGGAGGTTGGCCAGCCAGCCCTGACCCTCGATCAAACTTCCGGTTGAGGGGACAATTTTCATATTAGGCTTTTATTATATAGGATTCTCAGGCCATACAAAATTATCAACTTAAAAATTAGCCTGCTATATTTGGTCAAATATATAATTAACTCATCCCTAATGCCTTGGCAGGGCCAGACCAAATGACTTAGCGGGCCTTAAACAGTCCACAGGCCAGATGTTCGCTACCCCTGAAAATCTCAAATGCAAGTGCCCTTTTGTTTTGTTTTGTTTTGTTTTCATTATAGTCCTGAAGTCTTAGCTCTTATCTTTGCACTCTTAACCCAGCCTTTATTCCTTCCCGACTTAAAAAAAATATATATTGGATGGCCTTCTAACAATCTCCTCCTTCTGGCCAGGGCATTCACCTACCTAGAGCACAGTGACTTGAAAGAAGATTAAAGATTTATTTAGGCCAAAACCGGTTTGGCTCAGTGGATAGAGCATCGGCCTGCAGACTTAAAGGTCCCAGGTTCGATTTCGGTCAAGGGCATGTACCTGGGTTGCGGGCATATCCCCAGTGGGAGGTGTGCAGGAGGCAGCTGATCGATGTTTCTCTCCCATCGATGTTTCTAACTCTCTATCCCTCTCCCTTCCTCTCTGTAGAAAATCAATAAAATATATTTTTAAAAAAAAGATTTATTTAGTATGTGTGACATTAATGTTATGTGTCAACTTGGTGGGTGTTTTTGAATCAGAGTAACATTTAAATCAGTGAGCTTGAATAAGCAGTTTGCCCTCCATAATGTGGGTGGGACTCATTCAATCAGTTAAAGGTCTGAATAAAACAAAATGGCCGGCCTTTCTAAGAAGGAGAGAATGCTCCAACAGAAGATCTTCGGACTTCGCCTGCACTATGAGCTCCCTGGGCCTCCACCTGCTGGCCTTTGGATGGAAACTGCATTATTGGCTCTCCTGGGTCTCCAGTGTTCCAGCCCACGCTTTGCTTTTTTAACTTTTGGCCAGTTTTGAGAGTATAATATGCACTTGGCTTCACACACTGCAGCAGGAGTTGAGGTGAGGTGCATGCAGACTCCAGGGCCCTTGCCAGCAAAAGAGGAAGAGAGGAAGGTGTCACTGGCTGCCTCCTGTGTGTTCCCGGTGTGGGTGACAATGCCCTGACAGACTGGCTCAATGTACAGAGCTGCTTGAGCCAACTTCACAGTGCCAACATCAGCACCACCAACATCCAAGCACTGGCTGCCCTCATGTTGCCCCATAGAAAAGTGTGAACCTAGACACCCAAGGCCTGGACACCTCTTTGCTCTGAGAACACTTAGAAACCAAGTGAAGGAGCCCTGTGACCTGGGACTAGGAGAGGAGTCACAGGCTGTGTGCAGATGCCACAGGGGGTGGGAACAAGATGAGGAAGAAGTTGACCAAGAGGAGCAGCTTTCCAGTCTCTGCCCTAAAGTGTGCTCATCACCACTGTTCCCAAAAGCAAGCAGACTTGCACCTGCAACCTCCACAATTGCTTGAGGCAATTTCTTGTTATGGATGCTCTTTCTTATACATTCGTATACTATTAGGTCTTTTTCTCTGGAGAATGCTGGCTAGCAGAGTATAGTACATAGGGATTCCCATCTATGTGATGTACTCAATTTAATTTGCATAGCAAACATACAATAAATAATTTTTATACTTGATTTATTTATTTATTTATTTATTTATTTATTTATTTATGGATATGGGAAAACTGAGGCACACATTGGCCAAATATCTGGGAAGTAGTGCTAATATGTTTCAGAGTTACGGTGTTTTAAATGTAGTCATTCTTACTCCACAGATATGAATCCCATGAGGTAGATATTATTTTCCTCATTTTACAAACCAGAAAGTTGAAAATGAGGAGAGACAAGTAATGTGCCCATCATCAAATAGCTAGTAACTAGAAAATCAATGCCTCTCTGATTTCAAATTTCATGTTAATGGCTAATTACAATACAAAAATGTCGAATCTGAGCAAAGTACAGCAACTTTCATACGATATTAAGTAAAACCATGTTAAGTTCAGTGCTAATAACATTACATATAGGTGATAGTAACATAAAATTACAAATAAAATTACAATAAAAACTTTCAAGGAGTCTTTACTGCTCTGAGCAGGTAAACCTCAGAAGCATTTCCATTCTTTGGGAAATCAGCATTGTATCTACTTGTAACCTCTGTTGAGATGAATTGTGACTTGGATTTCCATTGGGGAAGAAGCCAATCTCTATCAGCAAAGTCTCCTGGATGTCTCAATTCTAATACTTCTTACACTGAAGTGAAGAGTTCAGAAAATACTTTCCTTACCTCTTCTTAATATTCTTAATGGAAGGTTTTCCTGCCTTTTGGGTTGATCTGGTTGTCTTTGGATGTTCATTAGCTAATTAGTGAGGGGGCCTGATCAGGGATAATAAATTTCCATCAATCCTCAGATCTGGGTTAAGCTGTGGTCTGGCGACACAATCTTAGCATGTCTACATCCTGGTACTGGAAGATAAGATGTGTTCGGGTGGTGTTTCAGGTTGAATTGTTTTTTCCTCTAAAATATATAAAGCCTTACCTTTTGTACCTCAAAAGGAAACAGGTTCTTTACTGAGGTAATCAAATTAAAATGAGGATATTACACTGGGCTTCAATCCAGTGTAACTGGTGTTTTTATAAAAAGGGGAAATTTGGCCCTGACTGGTTTGGCTCAGTGGCTAGAGCATCGGCCTGGGGACTGAAGGGTCCCAGGTTCGATTCCAGTCAAGGGCATGTACCTTGGTTGCGGGCATATCCCCAGTGGGGGTGTGTGCAGAAGGCAGCTGATCGATGTTTCTCTCTCATGAATGTTGACAATGACAGATGAAAATGAAACCAGAGATTAAAGTGCTGCCACTGGCAAGCCAAGAAATGACAAGGATTGCTAGCAAATCACAGAGCAAGAGACAAGAATCCTTCCCTACCGATTCGGAGGGAGCATGGCCCTGCTGACACCTTGACCTCAAACTCCTAGTCCAGGAACTGTGGGACAAGAAAGCACTGCTGTTGTGAGTCACCCAGTGTGTGTAGACCTAGGACACCCATACATGAAGGAAGATGTTTATTTCTCAGCAGAGAAGGTTGTGCCATTAGTCAGATTCTCAGGGGATACTTAATCGAAAAAAAATGAGGAACCACCATTTTATTTAATAGCTCAGAGAACTGCTGTGCATATATTTAAATCAGAATATTTTTACTTTAGAAAGTCTTTCTCAGGCTTGACTCCAAACATCTGAGTCGATCTGCAAGGGACAAATTAGAAATACTTAATTAGAAATACTTAATCTTACAATAAGTATTTTACACAAGTTGTAGAAAGCAGAAGTGTCCTGAAAAGGATTGCAAATATTTAACAATTAAGCCATTCTTAAATGAAGTTATAAAGTTGGCATATATTCCTTTTAGAAAAATTAGTAAAATATTCTAATATATAAAAAGCCAGGGGCCATCACGACCAAAACAACCAGACAGACAACCGAAGAGCAGGCTGCATGAGGCGACCAATCTGGCAGGTGGGGGCGGATAGTCAGGGGGAGGGTT
>NW_006293530.1:674400-674802 GCF_000327345.1 Myotis davidii | reverse complement strand
GGGCAATCAGGGCGGCAGGGGGGTTAGTGAGGGATGACCAAACAACTGAACAGTAGGCTGCATGGGGCAACCAATCTGGCAGGTGGGGGCGGATAGTCAGGGGTGACCAGGCTGGCAAGGGGGATGCAGTTAGGGACAATCAGGCAGTCAGGCAGGTGAGCAGTTAGGAGCCAGTGGTCCCGGATTGTGAGAGGAAAGTCCTGGATTGGAGAGGGTGCAGGCTTGGTGAGGGACCCCAGACCCTATGTACAAATTTCGTGCACCAGGCCTCTAGTAGAAAAATAAAAACCATTGTCAATAAATCTCTTAACTAGTGTTTACATGTTTAGATCTTGGATTACCCACATTGATGTACAGCTAGTCGTTTTATTCAAAAGAATTAACCTGTTGAGGTTGATTTTC
>NW_006293530.1:671660-673879 GCF_000327345.1 Myotis davidii | reverse complement strand
ATATGTTGAAACAATTTCCAGGAAGATTATTTCAAATTATACTTCAGCATTGTATTAAAGTGCTGCTCTCACAGTGCCTTAATCAGCACCCAAAATGATCTTTTCTTTAATATTTTCCAATTTAAGAGGTGAAAAATGGTTTTTATTGCTTGAATCTGCATCTTTAATGATCATTATTGCAGAATATTTTATTATTCTTACCCATTTTTATTTACTTTACCAGGAATGCTTATTCATCTTTATTTCCTATTTTTCTCACTTGGTCTACAATTTTTTTTTTTTTATTTCTCACCTTTACTGAATGCACAAAAACAAGCATGCTCATGCAACCACCAGATGCTATAGAAAGAAATGTATAAAGACAATATTCCTCCCTCCCAATCCCACTTCTTGAAGAAACATTTAAATGGGAACATTCTTGTTCACATCTCCTGTGCTCACCTAAACATACTAGTATATAGCTTATAAGCAGGTCTACACTTAGTTGCTGCCATTTTGGTTAGCAATTTTACTACATGCATTATTCCATAGCTTCCTTTTATCCTAACATCTTATTAATGCTTCTAGATCAATTATTATACATATTTTTAAATAATTGCGTATTTTCATGAAATGAATATGCTAATATATTCAAATAATTTCCCTCTCTATGGGTAGTCTAATTAGTTCTAGTTTATTTGTTAATTCATTAATTTGTTTTTATAAGAAATGCTGGATAAATGAATTTATAGATCGACACATACATGTACCACACACATACACACATGCATGCACATGCATATCCTTGCACACTATTGCTTTTAGTTCTGCAGCAGGGATTTCCTCAAAGGTCAGTTCTACACAAATAATGGGAACTTACCTCATCAAGAAGCCAATGAGTTGAGATAGTACTTAGAAATCACAGAGAGTATGTCCATTTCATATACAAATGGCAATGTACTTTACAGATTTGCAGAAATTTGTGCATTTTTATACTCACTGAAATCCATTGCTAGTGTTCCACAAGAAAACTTTTAAAAGGCTAAATTATGCAGTTCAATCATGTTGCAGATGCTGATTTCTTGCTCTGATCTTGGCATTTAAAAAGAGAAGACCTTGTTTGTTTTTTGAGATAAGAAGCTCTAAAAATAAAAAATAAATGGCAGGAAGCCGGACAGAGGGAATACACTTTCCCTTTGGAGGAGTTTGTTTTTTGGCTTTCCATAAAACTTTGATATACTGCAAAGTGAAGCATATAAATGAAGAATCTATCTAAAGTCAATTCCATTCGCATTTAGTTACCATTTAAATAACACTGGTAGGCAAACTTTCCAATTAGAAAAATGCACTTCTGATCCGAGGATAAAGGAAGGGCGGTATTTTAAATGCTGATTTTCAAATAGGTCAATGTAGATATAGTCTGAATAATTTGTACTTGAGCAATTTTAAACATTGAAAGTGGCCATTAAAATAAAATATTGTTGGTGTTGCAGAGTTCTGCATGGAAGGAGGCCGCCTCCATAGCACAGCTGAGTCAATCACCCTCCAGTGCCTCAAATCTGCCATTCTTAACTAGAAGTGTGCTTAAATATCACTTGGGGATCTTGTGCAAACACATGCTGGCTAAAATTCTGAATCAGTTGGTCTGAGGTGGTATTCAGCATGTATATTTTTGAAAAGCTTCTCAAATTATTGTATGAGCCATTCTGAATGAATAAGACCCAAAGCTTAAAATATGTTTTTAGAAGTTAGTTCCCTGGATTATCTGACTCAGGATAATCTAAAAGAGATGTGAAAAGTACACATTCCTAGATTTTGATCAAATACAATAGGGACGGAAGAAGGCTGGAGAATATGGACTTTTTAGAAGACCCCACAGGTGGTACTAATGCACATTGAAGTTTCTGAAACACTGGGCCTGCATAATCCAAGGTCAACATTAAAGGATCACGGTTTCCTTGTTCTTGACCAATTGCAGTTGAGTTGAGATGTAGCCATAAAGTGAAGAGAACACTACTTCACTTTAAAGCATGATACATCTTTTTTTTAAAAAAAAGGAAGTTTGTACATTATTGAATGTGGGTACCAGTTTCCTCAACAGTTACTTTTCTATTACTGGTCCAGCTGTCTTAATGTTAATGAAAGAATTTTTAGGGGAAAAATAGGCAAGTTTAGGGATATTTAGGAATAAAGTGGGTCCACGGGGGAAGGACTGCATAGGTGAGGGCTTGGAGCTGTCA
>NW_006293530.1:660044-671624 GCF_000327345.1 Myotis davidii | reverse complement strand
TTGTTTTTTTTTTAATTCACTAACCTACTAAAGAATACCTTGCCTTGGCCAGTTTGGCTCAATGAATAGAGCGTCGGCCTGTGGACTGAAGAGTCCCAGGTTCTATTCCAGTCAAGGGCATGTACCTTGGTTGCAGACACATCCCCAGTAGGGGGTGTGCAGGAGGAAGGTGATCGATATTTCTCTCTCATCGATGTTTCGAACTCTCTATCCCTCTCCCTTCCTCTCTGTAAAAAATCAATAAAATATATATATATTTTTAAAAAGGAGCTCAGTGGGCTACCCCCTTGGGGCCTCCTCCCTACGTGGGAGTTTGCTTCCAATAAATTTCCACCCTTTTCATCTACCACATTTTGTCTGTGGCTTCATTCTTTGAACCCACCTGGACAAGAACCCAGGAAAGAAATCACCATAGCATCCTGCTCAAGGAAAACAACCTGACTCATTAAGATTACATCAGCATAGACAGTGGGCATCCTGGTTGAGATTCTTTTTTTGTTGCAAGTGGAACTAAAGCTATTGAAAAACTATCTAAGGGACTAACTTCAACAGTTTAAGTGATGGAATTCATCATGAATACATTTCTCATATAATGTAAAGGCATTGAGGAAAGCCAAACTTGAAGATAGAATTGAAGCAAAGTTGGAAAGGCTGAATTATTTCTAAAGCCTGTTCCTTTTTGCTCCAGCTTTACTTTTCTCTTTCTGCAGTTTGGTCTCTTCTTTTTCAAGAACATGGAGGGATATGGTCACCCAATGGTCCTCAAGTTTACACTCTCCAAGTTCTGGCCCCTCTCATAGCTACCCTTTATTCCCAGGATCAAATCGCTGGGAGAGAGAATTCTCTAGGACCAATTTGATAAAGATTTTACCATTCATACAATCAAATATGCATCAAGACTAAATTAGAAATATGGCTGCTGGGGCCATACTTGGAAACTTCTAAAGCTTGGGCTTGAGTTCGATTTCTGACCTAGTGATTTGAAAGAAATAATGGTCATAAAACCTAAAACAGTATGATCAAACTGAATACTACCAATTTACAAATGCACACATACACACTCTCTCTCTCTCTCTCTCTCTCTCTCTCTCTCTTTCTCTCTCTCTCTCATACACACACACACACACACAGTCACAATCACAACTTATGTAATATAAGTATGGCCTTGTTCTTTCAAAAATGTCTACCCCTAAGTAAATCCTTCCTGCCAAGTGCTTAGAAGCCCAGGTAGTGATAACGGGACCTTTGTTTCTGTTCAGAGCTGTGATTTTTGATGGCGATTGCCTCCCTGACCTAAAACCAAATGCCTTTTAGCTGCAGTAAAGGTGAAGATGTGGCTTGTTTAACAAGTACAGCTACCATCATGTCTAGCACATAGTATGGACTTCAAAGTAGTTTGTTGAATGACATGGCGACAGGGGCTCCCACATTTTATCTAAAACTCTTCATGTCTACTTAGGTTTTACTGCAAGCAATTCTCTGTAGTTGCCAGCATTGACATTGTCCTGACCTCTTCT
Organism: Myotis davidii; assembly: GCF_000327345.1. Classification (NCBI taxonomy): domain Eukaryota; kingdom Metazoa; phylum Chordata; class Mammalia; order Chiroptera; family Vespertilionidae; genus Myotis; species Myotis davidii. The sequence continues at coordinate 670,107 of NW_006293530.1, read as the reverse complement.
CCACATCTGGTTGGTGGTGGCTGGAAGTATTCTGTGCTTTACTTGGTTTCCCAGTGAACCTTTGAAACTTGTCTCTCTGTCCTTCTCACTCACTGGAGCTCCCCTGGATTGTTCTGGAAGTTCTCATGGACAGTCCTCATTATTCCACAGAACTTCCAGAACTCATCTTTTCTCTTCTCAGGATTTCTGTTTTCATTAACTATTTGCCCTGTTATCACACATGTCAGCCCACCCAGTCTTCAAAGATTGGGCCTTTTAAACTTTATAAAGGACCTGGGGATTCTATGAAGATGTAGACTCAAATTTAGAAACACTGCAGAGATGCCTGGCAGTCTGCATTTCTCATGAGCTCCCAGCTACTACAGTTGCTGCTGATTTGTGTACTACACTTTTAACAGCAATGTTCTCAAGACTCACCACCCATTCATCTATCTTTCTTAAAAATAAATCTTATAATCTAGAAACTTTACCTGGAGATAGCCAAACAAAGCTTATTTTGCTGTCCAGTATTAATACAAGTCATTGAATTCCCCTTTTTCTGTTCTTTTGACTTACCAATGAATCACACAATTTCTTCTCTTAAGAAGTTGTGTTGGGGTATTTTTTTTTTTTTTACTACCCCATTGCCGGAGTCCATTTCCTGTCTTCATTAGCTGAGTATAGACAGAGACCCCAAAAGTTAGTAACCTTGAAGCCCTAGCAAAGGTCAAGGCTGTGTACCACCCAGTTAATCTAGATACCACCCAGTTAATCTAGATAATGATAGCTGAAGCAACCTCCCTACCTTTAATTATGTAAATTGCCTAAGGGTCATGTTACGATCTAATCTGTGTGCCATTGAAACCTCCTTACCCTAGGGCTACCCCAGACAAACCTCCTCACCCTAGGGCTACCCCAGACCAAATAAAAGGTTGGAGCAGCCAGAGCATCAGAGGAAGTCTCTCCTTGAGTTGGAGTTGCCCACCTGGCTCCCCGACATTTCCAAATTACCTCGTGTCTTTTTCTCTCATTTGCCGTGCGGCTCCTCTTTCAGATACCGAACCCTACTCCAGGCTGGACGTGGAGGGAGGGTTACTCGACACCCCATCAGCCATTTTTTTTCTTAACTGGTGGGAAGAAATAGCTATTGTCAGAATGCTTTCCTAGACAGGCACTGCCTTTTGAGGAAGGAAGTGTGTCTCTGTGGGTTTTCCCATATTTCCCTCTTCGTTACTTGAAACTGAAGGGGGTTGAATGTGCAATTGTGTACAGAGGGCAGACCACCTCTGCCTGGCAAAGGAACATCTTAGTCGTGGAACTCTTCTCACTCCCACCACCCCATGAATTTCCCAGCTGCACAAACAGGTGACACGTGCAGGAAGCACAGAAGACTGGTTCTCAGCTGTAGTATTGAGGCACTGCATGCTAAAGAGAAGTGTTAATAGCGGTAAAAGACACCAAACTGCAGATAGTTTATTTTTAAATATGTGACTAAATACTTTAGGATTCTAACTCTATGGTGATGCCATGTCAGTTTATATACTCATTTGCTTTCTAGAGACTTTTTTGAGGATTTAGAAAGAGTGGGATTTTGTTTTGGACTCTAGGATCATGCACATATGATTATCATTTGTCTGTCTTTCTGCTGCATATAGTTAAATATAACTGCTGTTCCACAAGTTCCAAGCAAGTTTATTTTCTCCACTGAAATGTTAAATTATATTTCTCCATAAATTAAACCTTTAAACTTTTGAGGTTTTATCAGTAGATAGGTTTCCTGTAACTCCAGCATGCTCCCTCTAAACCATCGATTCTCAACCTGTGGGTCGCGACCCCTTTGGCAGTCAAACGACCCTTTCACAGGGGTCGCCTAAGACCATCCTGCATATCAGATATTTACATTACGATTCATCACAGTAGCAACATTACAGTTATGAAGTAGCAACAAAAATAACTTTCTAGTTGGGTCACAACATGAGGAACTGTATTTAAAGGGCCAGAAGGCTGAGAACCACTGCTCTAAACAATCATAATCCTCCCCAGCAGACACGCTTCCTTCTCTACTCAATCAGATCTGCACCTGACCTTGCCCTTTATGTCAGGCTCTGCTCATATCTCAACTCATACCAAGGGCACCTCTCCCTTTTCATTTTCACTGTATTAAACCACATCTATCCCTCCCATCATTAGACTCATAAAGTCCTTGTAACCAACATTACCAAGTAGATGCTCGATTGTTCTTTACATACCCTATCTTTGTTTATCTTATTTTTCCAAATAGATTCCAAGTACAATGAGGATCTAAGTAATAAGGTGATGGATTTGTCTCTGTTGTGCAATGACCAGAACTAAATCTTGCTAGAAATTCCATAGCTTATAATTTATTTTATGAATACAAAATGACTGGAATCCTATCTTTGAAAATAAGCATAATATATACTTTAATTTTCAACATGAGAAGCAAGCTAATTAGAAATAAAATTAACATGTATGTGCCACTTTACTCAATGCCTTGTTCACAGTCTATATTCAATTCAAGTTAATTCTTTTTTATATTGTTCATTATATTTGGTAAGGAGTGAGATCATTCAAATCTACTGATTTTAATAATTTCTGAAGTCATTTATCTAACTCACAGCAGAGCAAAGAATTCAATGATGCAAGACTATGACTGCAACTTCTACCTAACATTTTTCCTTTTCCCCTGAGGTTAGAGAAAATATAAAATAGGGTGTATTTTTTTTTGACAGAAAACTAAAAGTCCTTTATCTCTTAATTTTTCTTTACTAATTTAAAATAACATATAAAGAAGGAAATAAAAAAAGTGGGGCTTCAATATGTGGAAGAGTATGTGCACTTTCAGCTACAGAACTCAGGATCTCAACTGACCCCTAAGAAGTGGTTTCATGATTTTACAGCCTGAAATATCTCTCAAAGGAAACATGAGTGCGTGAGTGTGGCAAACATAAAAGAGGGTAGCACACCTACTGCTTAATGAAAAAGATCACACACATGACCTCTAAGATTGCCACCTGCTATACCAAAAAAGGGGGATTTTAAATGGCTTTTATTTTGCATTCTTTCTCTTCCTCCTTCTCTTACCTCTCCTGACCCTTTTCCTCCTTTTTGGGTTTAGTTTTGTTCTTAGGGTGAAGAAGTGACAGTGAAACTTGATAGAATATGACTGTTGGCACAGGGCAAAAGACCATGTTCCACCCTGTGTCTGTACTACAACTGAGCACAATTAACCACCTCAGAGTTTAAGTAACTTTCAGTCATGTTCCTAGCACATACCCAACTATCACCAGAACAAAGGAGATTTGCGACATTGTTTATTTAAACATTAAGCGGGGTGTATCTTTCATTTGAAGATTTCATTTTCAGTGCGGTGTATCTTTTGAGTTGGGCTTGAAGAAAACCAGGCTTCCTGGCAGAAGTGTGCTATTGGATGATGAACTCAAGTGTGCAAACCATCAAAACATCAAATCATGAACTTCAACAGATCCCAAGTGCCTTAATTCAGATTTTGTGTTATAGAGGACAGAGTATGTTAACCACTTCATGTTTGTCTGTCTATAAAAAGTTATGTTCTTACAAACTAACACTCTCTAAGTTCACAAAAGCCTCTTCTTGGTTAGAGATGGATAGCAGTAGAAATGGACCCCCATAGACAGCAGATCTTATGTTTTCTTTCACAAAAATATTACTTACTTCTTACATATCAACCAAAGATACACAAATGCCTTTCTTTGTAATTAGGTCTTATATAAAATGAATTTCTATATAGTATTTGTTCTTTTGTTTGTTTTCCCTTTTACAAATTCATGTATGAGTAGAAAATTGAAGTTTATAGCAATAAGTTTATATTAATTTTAAGACACAGACGGCATGAATAAAAAGTGTGAATTGATATATCTGTCTATGTATGTGTGTTCATTAGTATGTGATTTAATATTAAATTAGAGACTACCATATCTAAGTGCTACTGGGAGTCATAATGGAGTAATCGCTATCTAAATGCTGTATCTCCTTTTGCATTATTCTTATATCTGGAGTCAAATTTTTATATCTGGATTCATATGAGTATAATTTTCAGATGTAAGAATTTTCATTTTAAGATATAATCATTTTTATGTGCAAGTTTCTCCATAATCATTATCCCTTTTAATTCTTTCATTAGCTTTATAAAATAGGCATTATCTCTGTTTTATTGATTAAAAAACTGGGATGAATAAGAATTTAATGAAATGTTTAAGAGCTTATTTGTTTACTTAGACTTGACAAAAAAGGGAAAAAGACAAATAGCATGTAAGGCTTTGGTCTTCAGAATACACAATTAACACACACACACACACACACACACACAAATATCTATTGACAGCTTGTTTTCATTTTAGGATAAGTTCCTTTAATCAGTGCTTACGAGGTTGATGGACAAAGAGCATGTGCTTATGCCTTTCTTTTCATTTTAAAGAGCCATATTTTGAACTTGGGGAAAATATAAACTATTTTAATATCTGACAAGAGGAAAACATTTTCTAAATAATTAATTGTTGAGGTATTAACATATCTTTAAAGATATTCTTAAGTGGAGTTTTCTTTTGTTTGTGTGTTTACTATATTTTCCTAACCTATAGTGAAGGATTTTAAAATGTAGGAAGATGAGTTACTCCTGGCATATAGCTTTCCTTTTTTTTGTAGAAACAATACTGAGAAATAGAGGTGGAAATCAAATCTATACTAATAAAAGCCTAGGTGGTCGTCATGCCCTCACGCTGTGATGCCCTCACACTGTCACAATCCATCTTGAGGAGGCTGCGTGTGCAGGGACTTGATGCTGTGTACACAGCGCGGTAGAGGTAAGGCCAGGTAGCTCATCCGCGGGGCAGGCCTACTTCTTTGGAGCAATCCATGGAGGAGCCTTGGTTGGGTGGGCTGGGCCTGCCTCTTTGGGGAGATCCATCGCGGGCCTCCCGCACAGTGATCTATAATGCACCAGGCTTCTAATAATTAATATAATAACTAACAATAACAGTTCTTATACCAATACTATTTTAAGCACTTTACATATATTAACTTGTTTAATATATTAACTTGTTTCATACCCCTATAAGGTAGTTACTGTTGGTACTTCAATTTGTCAAATAAGAAATTAGAACACAACTAGTTTGAATATTTTGCCAAAGATCATAGAGCTGGTAAGTAACAGAGTTAGCAGAGTTAAGTGTTGTGTGTGTGTGTGTGTGTTTTTTTTTTTGTGTGTGGTGTGTGGGGTCTTACAAGGTGGCCTAGGGGTCAGCTTGCAAAACTGTATGTGTGTGTGTGTGTGTGTGTGTGTGTGTGTGTGTGTGTGTGTGTGTCTTGTTGGTTGGTTTGTTGGTGTTGTGAATTTTCATCTGAGGATTTTTTCCAATGATTTTAGATAGAATAGAAGGGAGAGAAAGAGAGAGAGAGAAAAAAAATGAGGCACATTGATTGGTTGCCTCTTATCCATCCCAACTTTGGGTGGGGGATCAAACTTGCAACCCAGGTATGTGCCTTTGACCAGGAATAAAACCCACAATACTTCAGTGCACAGGCTGATACAGAGCTATGTTTTAAACCCAAGCAACCTGATACCAGAATCTGTGCTTCTGTTATGTTCTGACACGCTGCTTCTCAAAAACACAGCAATCCTTGTCTCTACCAAATCCTCAATGGCCATTGCTTTTTGTAATGTTAAACTACCTGTTTTATTTTATTACATAGCAAAAATGAGAATGAGAACATTCTCAACAGATGAAAAATAGTAAAGTTCGTTAGCTTGTAATCATGTAGTTTGAAGCCAAAAACAAATTTCCTAGATTTAATTGTATTTCATTATGCTTCTTCTCATCAAGCACTTCTTCAATTTGTTATTTTATATAACTAAGATAGGTTGAATAACTTACACGATTTTAGCAAAGTAGTAATCAACTTATCTGTAGCATTTTTTGAACACCTTCTATTTTGAAATTATATGGATGTTAAGTTAGAACAAAAAATAATGGTTTACCAAAAAAAAAGTTAAAAAGTGTAAAAAATATTGAGAAAAATTTGATGCTTTTACTCTAAAATCCCAAGGTAATATATCTGCTCAGCATGATAAAACAAACAACAAACAAATAAAAAATAAGGATCTTTTAGAAATAGATCAGGTACATGATAAATAAGTTTGATGGAGGCTGGGAGAGATTACTGGGCTATGATGAAGAAATAGAAAATCAGTGAGAATGAATAGCTCATATGAGTGAATATCTCATATTTCATGGTTCATTCAGAGCCTTAAAAATTAAAAACAAACAAAACCTTTTTTAGCTGATTGATAAAAGAGATGTCATGAAATCAAGAAAGGTGGAGTGATTCAATGTTCATAACTATCATCAAACCAGGCAATCACAATCATCCAATAGTGCAATTTGAATTAGTAGCTCATCAAATACATATTTATATAATACTATGCTAAACTTGCTAGCAACTGTAGAAGTATTTTATTTTTAAAAAGGTATTATTGTCATCATTATATTCATGTGGTTTACACCACAGAAAACTTTATATTGCTTTATTTTATCAGATGGTTGTATCTCTATTATCTCACTGGTTAATAGGGTCCTGTTAACTAAACAACCTATCCGTTTAGTCTCATTCTGCAAGAGGTCAGCCAGACTCATTTTAACTGGAAAAGGCCCACGCCCGAACCAAAGGACAACATTTCATGGAATCAGCAATCCTGGCAAAATGAGATGGTGTTCGTTCTTACACATATTGGAAGCCTGATGAAATGATTTTGAAATTAATTGTCTATATCAGATTTAGAACTAGAATAAACAACCATCTCTGTTTGCTGGGGTAAGGCCCTTTCAGTGCTAAAACTGAGAAAATCTCAGGCAAATAGGGATGGGTAATCACCCAATGAAGCATGTGCTCCAGTTGGTCCACTAAACCTGTGTCTCTCCAAAGCACTAATGCTATTTACCTTTATAACGAACGGGTCCTTGGCATAAAGCTTAGACCCTGCTGCAGCCAAGAGCCACAGTTCCCTTCCCATCCCCTTAGAGCTGTTCGGGGCATTTGGGTTTGTCATTGTATGGGATTAGGGAGGAAAGAAAGGATTCTGTGCATTCATGGACTTGTGCCAAGAGCCACAGTTCCCTTCCCATCCCCTTAGGGTTGTTCGGGGCATTTGGGTTTGCCATTGTATGGGATTAGGGAGGAAAAAAAAGGATTCTGTGCGTTCATGGACTTGATCACATATAAGTGGAGATACCAGAAAAGAGGATGTAAATGGTCAACATTTGGCTGATAAGCAACACTCACTGACGCTTTTTCACTACTACTGGCTCCTTAGGAATATCTTTTAGAATGTGAGAACTGACAATAAGATATAGGAATCAAAGCACATATTATAACAAGCCTCTGACATTATTAAAAGCTCATCTCCATGATTAATAGATTTTTAAAAGCTTACAAGGATCAAGGCCTGATTCAAAGTAAGGCCAGTTATCTGATGCATCACGTGGTATAAACGTGGGCCTGTGAAATAGAAATAGTCTGCATGGGCCCCTCGGAGAGGAGCACGTACAGACACTTCATCTCAGCTGAGTAGCTGTGTAAACTCTTCGGTGGCAATAAATGTCAAATTAAGAGTCTGGTTTCTTAAACTTTATAAATTTATCTCCTTCAAGGTAAATGCTTTTGTTACCACCAGTGAGTCCCATAAATCCAATGCAGTGATGTTGATGTCAGTACCGTTAGCATAATACGAGAGACTTGTATCCATAGGATGGAAGTGATCATGTTAAATACCCCAAACAAAGAACTTGTCACTATGGCAAACAAGAGATAGGCCCATTTCCCCAAATGGCCATTGCTCATTAAGAATGACCTCACTAAAACGCGTCCTGTTTTTTCCAAGGTCGACGCTTACAGAGAGTGAAATGGAACTAAATATTCCCATAATAGCTTAGGAAAAGCTGGTTCTTATAAGGTTTCATAGGCAAACTTAATAAAAATCACTCCATCACTATTTAAGAGCATAAAACATCTCTTCCAGAAGCCAATTGTAAATTGGTGGTAGCGCATTTTTCAAGATGGGACTCCAAGGAATAGGAAATGAGTTTGCATTCAAGGTTACGTGTTTCTGCAGAGTGACTGGAAGTCACGTTATTTAAATACAGAAATGTGTCATTTATTATGTAGTACATACTCACACTTTGGTCTCGTCTGCAACCACCTGATAGTAACCTTGATTCCAGATCCAGATTTATTGTTATTAATTCGCTTCTATGTAAAAGTCCTGACGATAAAATTAAGTGGGTCATTACTAAGAGTATCTGACTGCCTTTTGCTAAATTCAAAAACACCACATGGCAATATACTTCCTGCTAGACAGCTGTCCCCATAAAAAAAATCTGCTCTCATAAGAAGCACCCTTGTTGACCAGCTGAATGACCCACTTGTGTCTGGGCAGAAATCCATTCATTCTGGGACTGATACATTGCTAAGAGACAAGAGGAAAAATGCTCTTCCTATCCTTGTTTTATAAATAATTTAAAAAGGTGTAAAAATTGGACTTCATTCATTTAAGTCTGACAGCCTTAATAATCAAGACAAAGAAACACAAACAGAGCAAGTTACCAACATTTTCCTGAACATTGTACATGCCAGCTGTGTTTTTGTAGTTTCTTGCTCTGCGCAACTGATGTGGGAAGAGCTTTGCTCCTACTGGTTGCTCTGTGAAAGTAGAAAAATGACACAAAATCCTTTTCTGTTACTGCAGCTCAGTTTTCTTCCTTACAAAACATAAGATTTCTTTGCTCCCAAGGTAAATTAACCTTGAATAGAACCGATGAGGAATAAATGGAGAAAAAAGGGAGAAATGCCAGCCCCTTCTGTGAAAACAGGAAATGCACACTTCAGAAGAAGACAGACTCGGCTAAAAGCCGCTGTCAGAATCCTTCCCTCTCCTGCGGCGAATGCACTACTTGCCCTTGAAAATGGAGTGCGAGGTTCCTAATTCAGAGAGTTATAGCAGTCCTGCTCAATAAAGTCTCTTAATGGAGTAAAATGTGAAAAATAACTGTATTATTTTCACAAGATATATTCCACTCGCCTATGGCCTTTTATGAAATTCATTTTACTCACCAGGTCCTTTTCCTCGGCAGGCAATGGTACTTCAATTCAAAAGGCCTAGATGTGAAAAAACAAATATCCTGATGTGGTTTGGGAAAAAGACGGCGGATAATACCGACCTCGTTTCGATATCAGTTATTATGAACTGACACTTTGTTAATTATGTCTTCTGCCTAGTCTTCGTGTACGTACAATTAGTTTGTTCTACGCCATAGGGTTGATAATGACTTTTAATCAGCATATGGATCAGAACTAGCATAGTAGCTGGTTCAATAAATATTTGTTTCATCTTGGCAGCTTGCAGTTCAAATAATATAGGAAATCTCTTTTTCTTCTTGATTTATTGGACCTGTCTGAATATACTAATTCCTTAAGAATATTTTTTCTTACTACCTAAGCAAATAAATACTTCTTTTTTTTAAATAAATGCCTATGCACTTACATGCAGTTAGATTCAAAATGCATTTATCCCAGCCTGTGTTATATTACAGTTTTGGAAATCCTCTTTCCACAAAGAGCCCTATGTTAGGTCACAAGAGCCAGGGTCTTCATCCGGCATAACAATGTTTTTTTCTTTATTTGTAAAATGTTTGTTGCATGAGGGACAAAACTACCATCAAAGGTTGGCTCTTAGTTTTGGCACAGGGTGTAGTAGACAGATAGATGTGGAGGCTTTCATGTGCTGTGCTCTACCCCAAAATAATGTAATAATCCGCCATAAGAAATAGAAAACATTAAATTAACCTAAAGTCAGTGTAACAATACACTCACATACTTAGAAGATTATAGAGGGTTCTGCAACACTGTTAAAATCGGACGGGTGGCAACAAAAAGGTGAATGAGTGACCCAAATGGATGCTAGCAGGACAAATTTCAGAATGAAAGATAAATAAATGCCTTTGGGGTAGGGGCACAAAGGGAATTTTTATTTCTC
>NW_006293530.1:627120-659995 GCF_000327345.1 Myotis davidii | reverse complement strand
GATACAGGCAGGAGCAATCATCAGCATCTTGTTTTCCAAGTAAAAAAGAGCCAAGATAAAAGGGAGAGGGAAAGGCTGTCCAGGTCTGAGTAAAATTACTTATTTTAATGTTCATTTTGGCCATGTCTCCAGAGAGTACCACTTCCTCAGTTGGGGCTCAGCTTTTTTGAGTTTTCTGAGCAAACTGCTTTTGGTCAGGCCCTAGGAATTACCGTAATGAAATAACTTTCTTTGTCATATGTGAGATTTCTTGAGTTCTCCATGGAAAACTCAATCCATTTAAATAAGTGAATACTGCTTAGAGTGAGAATCACAGGTCAGCTGCTTTCCTGGGAATGCACTCTAACTAGAGCGTGTCCTTTCAGAGGTATTAGGATCCTTTCCCTAATTATTGTCCCTGGAGCTTTTGCAGGGCCTTAGTGATTTTGCTTACCAACAAGAGTGGAATGTGTAGTAAATCAGGTTGTCTCCTTAAGGCAACTTCTTGTGGTTCTCTAAGCATTCTATTAGGTTTAAAGATTGTGCCATGTAAATAAAGGGACAGAGGAAACCAGATACACATAGAACCCAGAGTCCATCTGGCCAGATGGAAGAGGCACACCTGCGGGCCTTTTTAGGGACATTAACAGGGTGGCCCTGAACATGTTGATTGACTGTCTGCATTTTTAAAAAATATTTTAATTTTAATTGATTTCAGAGAAGAAGGGAGAGGGAGAGAGAGAGATAGAAACATCAATGATGAGAGAGAATCATTGATTGGCTACCTCCTGCATGCCCCCTACTGGGGATCAAACCCACAACCCAGGCATGTGCCCTGGACCGGAATTGAACCCTGGACCCTTCAGTCAGCAGGCTGACGCTCTATCCACTGAACCAAACCAGCTAGAGTGACATTCTGCATTTTTCTTGGGAGATTTTTGGAAATTGCCAACAGAAACCAGAAAGCAACTACTATTCTTACAGCTTTTTCTTGTCATTCTTTTCCTCCCTTCCACACTCCCATCCTCCTATCTCCCTCTGGCTTTCTGCATGCTTTTACTGTAATCTGGTAATAAAACATACCACCAGATTCTATAAAAGGCAACATATTACTTCTTTGTTCCTTGGCCTTTGCCAACTATTATAACAGCAATAAATGTAAGCCTTTTTACATAAAATTGATCAGTAGATATGTTGTCCTTTTCTCTCTGTATGATACACATTCTACAATATCAATGTTATTACTCTGAAAACATTCCTATGAATTAGTGGCAGATATTTTCTGACAGACTCGGGTATCTAAACTGAATATAAATTACAAGTGTTGACCCAGACACTGAAGGTATCTTAGTTCTGTTTTCCATCTCTAACAGAGTACTTGGGGAAGATGACTATATTTCCAACATTAAAACTGTTCTCTCATCCTCTGAGTGATGTTAGAATCCCTGAGTAATAAAACAGACCAGGGTTCTCTTCTTTCAACTCAACAGTTATTCGGTAATTACTGAATGGACCTTTAAAAGTTTATTTTAAATCTTGCTTACTTTTTAAAAGTGAGTCTTCAGTTTGTGTGTATAATGAAATAAAAATTGAGTTTGAATAAATTAATAACTCTATAAATTAATAACTATAATTTGAAAAATGCATTCTTTACAATTATAAATTCCTAATATATAAATATGAAAAATAGCCCATTCTTTCTTTTAAAATTGATATGGGTATATGAGATTATGTATTTGTATGATTTTTTAATGTTATAAAATTTATAAAATCAACATAACCAATATAAATTTCAATTATTTTTCTTCTCTTTTAGCCAAGATAAGATTTTCAATTATATCAACAATATTTATATTAAAATTATATAATAATGCATAGCTTTGTAGATGTTATATTTGTACTATATTTTCTAGTAGAATATTATTATTTTTTGGTCTATGTCCTAGTGGTCTGCAATGGCTAAATATGTCTTTTGCAATTAGTGAAAGCATCACTACTCAAAATTAATAACTATTTTTACCTTCACAAACAGTGTAAGGCAATTGACATAGTTTATTTCTAAATATCCTTTCCCATTGTCAATGCTACTATTGTCTGATATTTTGGCTCCATCTTCTCTTTATGTCCCACTAGAATTAGTCACCATTGTTATTTTCATATTATTTTAGTGTTAATGCTTATTTTTTTATTTATCTACATTTATCAGTTTACTTGATCATCACTGTCCTTGTATCATTTCTTCTTTTGAAAAATCTCCTTTAGTACTTGAATCATTGAGTGTTTATGAATGATAAATCTTGATTTTTGTTTGTCCAATAATGTTTTATTTTAATTTTATTCTCTATTAATATTTGGAGAATTCTGGTGAGAATTTAACATATTTCATAGTATGTCAAAGATTAAAGCAAAGGTGCAGACAGTGTTTAAGGACAGGGTTTAATGTAAGTATTATATATTCTGACAGGCACACATGAAAATAAAATGATTTTTAAAATGTGACCAAAAAACAAAAGGGAAAGCAAACAATGAAACTCATTGGTTTCTGTGTAGATTATAAGTGATGTTGGGGGAGATTTTATTTTAAATGATTAAAACAAATACTAGAAATCCAAGTAAGGCAACAAATGTGTAAGTTATTATAAGTATTATTAAAAGTGTACCATGAGAAAAACTATACATATTTTCTTGAATATAAAATATATACAGAAGAAAGTAAAAGAAACAGAGAAACAAAGAAAAAATTCAGTAAATATAATACAAATAATAAATGTAAGTGAAAACAATATGAGGGATTTCAGATGAAACCAAATAACATGTAAATATATTTGTAAGCCTACATGAAATGGATACTACAGAGTATCCCCCCAAAATGTATGCACACTTTAACAACTGATAGCTCAATTTTGAAAACATCCTTTATAATTATTCAAAGTGTGTTTATACATTTTTGGGGGACACTCTATATTCTAGTAAAAATGCCTATGTAAGAAAAAGATAAAATTATCATAGAACTTTACCTCATGAAAAAGCATCAAGTCTAGATGAGGTCATAGAGGGATTTTACCAAGCTTTCAAAGACTAATAATCCCAATATAATTTAACATAGCTCCAGAGTATAGGGAAAAAGGGAAATTCCTAATTTTTAAAATAAAATAACTATAGCTTTGAAAGCTACACTCCAAAATTTACAGGGAACTCATACAACTTAACAAGAGGAAGATAAACAACCCAATCAAAAAATGGGCAAAGGACTTACTTTCCGAAAGAGGGGAAAGCACATCTGCACCCCTCTATTTGTAGCAGCACAATTTACAATAGCTAATATTTGGAAACATCCTAAGTGCCCATCAGCAAATGAGTAGATTAAAAAACTGTGGTACATCTACAGAATGGAATACTACACTGTTGTAAAAAAAAAGAAGGAACTTTTACCATTTGCAGCAGCATGGATGGAACCGGAGAGCATTATGCTAAGCGAAATAAGCCAATTGGAGAAAGATAGATATCACCTGATCTCACTCATTTGTGGAATATAATGAACAGCATAAACCAATGGACAAAAATAGATCCAGAGATAGAGAAACATCAAACTCACTGTGAAACCTCCGAGGGAAGGCAGTGGTGGGGGAGGTAAGAGATCAACCAAAGCACTTATATGCATGCATTATAAGCATTACCAATGGACACAGTAATTGGGGGTGAGGGCATGTGCTGGGGGGTGGGAGTGGCTGGAGAGAGGGCAATGGAGGAAAAAAATAATATAGTAATAGCTATGTACATTCCAGTAGAGGTACTTGAAAATTGGCGGGGGGGGGGGGCCTACTCTGTAAAGTCTATGATTGTCTAACCACTATATTGTGCAACTAGAATTAATACAAATAATATTGAATGTGAATTATAATGGGAAAAAATGGAAAACTGTATTTGTTTTTTTATCATCATCATATTAAAAAAGAAAGCTAAACCTGATAAAAACAGGACATTAAAATGAAAATTGAAGATCAAACTTACTTATGAATATCAATGCAACATACTAAATAGTTTCTCATAAAACAGAATCTAATGGAATCTTAAATAATAATACATAATGGCGAAGTGTGTATTCTAACAATTCAAAGGTATTTTATATATAAACATTTATAATATAATTCATAACATCAATTGATGTGCAGAGTAATGATATGATTATCTCCATTGATATTAAACACCGTTTTGACAAAATTCAATATCAACTCATGAGAAAACACTGCATAAATTAAAACAGATACTTTCTTTAAATTATTTTTACACATACACACACAAAACACACATATACACATATGTGTAGACAAATGGGGTAATGCATATATCATCTATGTACAGGGTGACCTAAAAATGTACACATACTTTACCAGCTAATAGCTCCTTTTTGAAAATGAAGTGTATTTTAATAAACACTGACTTTATCATTATTCAAAGTGTGTATATACATTTTTGGGATACCCTTTATATGTGTATATTCATACATATATGTCAGAAGTATAAACCAGGGATTAGTTAATTGGTTCCAAATACTAGTAGTTATCTATAGGAGTAGGGTAAGTTAGAAAAGCCAGTGAGTCCTCCTTGAACATTTTTTTTTTTAAAATCCTCATCCTAGAATACTTTTCCATTGATTTTTAGAAAGAGTGGGAGAGGGAAAGACAGAGGGATATATCGGTGTGAAAGAACCTTATCCATTGGTTGCCTCCTGCATGTGCCCTGATCAGGACCGGGCCAGAAAGGAGCCTGCATATACAGTACATCAATTGTAAAGTATATTCCAGTGCCCTTGACTGGAATCAAACCCAGGACCCTTCCGTCTGCAGGCCAACAGACCACTGAGCAAATTGGCTAGAGCTGAACATTTCTTTTTAAATGATTTTGACTTTTGAACCATGACAATATTTTACATAATAACAAAATAGAATTAAGTCATAAACCATGAAAAAGTTCCCTTAAAATTGAGTAAATACTCAAACAAGAACAACAAGAGCTGTGTGAGCCTATATTTGAAATTTTCATGCTCTTGAACTCACTCACTCACATGCCACGTTTCCTGCTCTGCTCATGACATGTCCCTGATTGCATCTTGTACTGAAGATATCTCCTCCGTTTCAAACTTGGTTATATATTTAAAATTTTAAAAAAATATTTTGCTTTGCATTTTTATGTAAAGGAAGGGGTCTTGATTAAATCATTCTTCCAATTGCTTAAATCTAAAAACGTTGATAATATATTCTTAAGCAATTAAATATCTCCCAGTAAAAAATAATTTAAAAGCACAAGTAGATAGGTGCCCTTGGCCAACAGACAATTACATTTTAATTTTCTTTTCCTGAGATAGGTATCAGTTCAAGTCTCTCATGCACACATTCTTCAACAAGTTTGTAAGATGGCTGATGGGAAACTGGGCCCCAAAGTGATTAGCAACTAGCATAGAGCCAATTCTTTGGAAAATGCCCATCTTAAAAAATGTAAATGTAAAATCTGTAAATATTAGTCATAGCCTGATGAGTTTCTAATATTGAGAAAAGGACAGAATATAACTGTCCTGCACAGCAATAGTGATTAACCAACTGGATCTTTGCTCTTTGCAACTTAATATAACTTGACTTACTATAACCCAGCACCAGCTAATCTCCTCAGAAAAGTCTAGCATGTAGGATTACCTTCTTCTCCACAAATAATAGACCCAGCATACAAAATTCCTGGCTCAGTATCAGGCCGTCTTGGACTTTTGTGTACTTACCCATACGTGCTGCGGAGATTGAGTTGTTTCATGTAAAACATCATCCATTGAGTCAGGTTGGCTCAAATTATCCAGATGTTCATTTATTGATTCTGTCTTCTTATATTTCCTTCAGGAATATGCTTTGTTACTTGGTGCTTGTTTTAGAGTCTACTGAGATTGTAGAGACTGGGTAGCAGAATGAAACTCATTTACTCCCTGGGCTACACATTTCCAAAGTTGTAAAGCTAGGTAATGTGACACAAACAACTCCAATCAACATAACCAATATAAACAAAGCACCACTAACACTAGAGAATTCAGCACGAACATCACTAATCATAACTGCTAATGTTGATTGAGCATCGCCTGTGGGCCAGTGGCATTTTACAAATGCTACAAATTGAGACTAATTTAATTCTCCCAATTATAAGGTATTGGCACCATCATTTTGCATAATTCTATAATTTCTTGAAGTTTTATATAAGTGGCCATATAATTGAGGAGCTGAAGCATTCAAAGTTGATGCATGCTTTTCACTACACCTTACCAATTATTCCTAGTCCACTAATTCCTGGTTTCAATATTTGTGTTTAGTGAGAGAGGTAAGGAGGAATTACTCATTCTCTCGCCTCATTAATCGGTGTGAATTTTCACACTTCTTAATTTCTTTTTACAAAGAAATATTCAACACCTGGATAGAGATGAGCAATGGCATGACAAAATCGGACTGAGGAACACGTGTACAATGGAATAAATGTCCTGCTATAAGAATGAGCAAATCCCACTTTAACTTCAGGAGACATACTGTGTGTTTCAACAGGCTTGCTGTGTCCTGTACCTGTTACTGAAAAAAATCACTTTGGGATTACAGCAGCAGTTGTTAGAGGAGCATTCCAAGTGATTTATACCTTGTGCCTTTATAGGAAAATTCTGTTCCTTATTGCAAAAGTTTGAGAAATATCCTTGAGCAATCTCAACTCAGTCCTGCAGACATGAGAGGCTGATGAAACATCTAAAATGTGGGCCCTTCCTCTGAACACCCTTGAGGACCATCTTTTATAAACAGCATCAGTGGATGCCACACAGGTCCAGCCACATGCCAATGAGGCATTTTTTTCACAGCTCCCTCTGCTCTCCCTGCCAGATACAGCCAAGGCCCGATTTTTTTATGAGATCATCTCTGGGCCTGCTTGGAACTGACTCTAGCAGTTGTGCCAGAATGTATGGGGTTTAATGATGTTCAGAATTGCTTCGTGGCCAAAAGCCAGAGAGAATGATCCTTCACTCAGATACACTGATGATCCCGCACTCCTGAATGGGAAAGGGAGGGCGCTAATTTTTAACATATCCCTTCTGTTTTACACCAAGTCTCATGCGATTGTGGACTTGAAAATAATGGCATTTATTATGAGTGGCTAAATGTCTTCTGTTATTTATACCTCACCAAACAAGGTGCACACTGGCATGTGTTTGGAAGGTATTGGGAGTTTGGGGCACGTTTTCATACTCTGGAGACAAATTTGGATGTTTAACCTGAAGCTAACAGCTTAGAACAGGAGAACGATGGTATTTAAAGAATGATCTAATTACTAACAAAACGGAGCTTTCAGAGGGAGAGATTATTTTAACTTGATCTGTGGTTTCTGTGCATTAAAATTAATTAGTAAAGTGTTTTTAAAACTTTAGAAAGAGTATCATAAATACTTGAAGTTGCAGACTATGTTTTAAAATATATCTCAATTGTGTAGATTTGGAACATGCATTATCAGTAGAATTTTATTTACTGAAATTTCATGAAGACATTTAACATAATATTTTCCAAATAAAAATATTGCCACTGCCCGGTCTGGGTGGCTCAGTGGTTGGGGATCCACTTATGAACCAGGAGGTCATGGTTCGATTCCTTGTCAGGGCACATGCCCAGGTTGCAAGTTAGATCCCTGGTGTGGGGCATGCAGAAAGTAGCAGATCAATGATTTTCTCTCATTATTGATATTTCTATCTCTCCCTCTGCCTTCCTCTCTGAAATCAATAAAAAATATACTTAAAAAATAAAAATATTGCCAGTTAGTTTTACAGTTTCAGCAAAATTTTCGTATAACATTTGATACAAAGTTATCCAGAAAACTTATTAATCAGATCACACTGGCAGCAATAAACCTACAAAGGCAGCACTGCTTTGAGGAGTTCAAATAGAGTATTAAGTGGAGCTCTGCAATATTATTTGCAATATTGAAGCAAAAATCAAACTACTTTTTTATACTTTTTGTGGTGGGGTACCAGCCTTGTCTTGGCACAAAATGAACTCCATTACTAGTTATGTTACATCGTGAAAAGTCACTGTGTATAAATACATACACATACATATAACATGTGCATACATACACATATTTGATGTGAATTACATAAATATAAATATGTTTAGAAAAATGTCTGGCAAATACTACAAAATATTGACAGTTAATAAGTGATGGCACTTTTGAAAACTTTTTCAGTTTCATATATTATTCTCAAGTTCCTAAATGATTCTATATTACTTTTATAATCACTTTGATGTTAGATTTTAAAGTGAGTTTAAATACAAGGTAATCCCTCATATTCATTATTAAAATATAGAAATGGATGAATTTTAGTCAACTTGACTATGTGAATACTTAAGAATGCAGATGAAATAGTCACTAGTTCATTCATAATATTTATTTATTAGTAACATATAAGACACATATTATCTATATATATAAAAGCCTAAGCAACCACTTGACCATTCAACCATTTGACCTATGATACACACTGACAACCAGGGGGCAGACGCTCAATGCACAGGCATGGAAACATGGAACAAACTGATGAATCGCAGTGGGAAGAGGGAAGAGGGGAGGGTGGGAAGAGATTAACCAAAGATCTTATATGCATACTAGAGGCCCGATGCATGGATCATGCACCAGTGGGGTCCCTTGTCTTGGCCTTTGGGGATCGGGCAGAAATCAGTCTGGTGCCCCTTGAGTGTGGCTCTTACACACAATACCACATGCGGGCGCGCATACAGTGCACTTGAAACTTCGTGGCCCATGCGCAGAAATTGGTTTTCGGCCTGGGCGAGTCTATTTTGAAGAAGTACTATTGAGATTTGGCTCTGTTGACTAATGAGTTTGCCGACCACTGCCCTAGAGGTCCCAGATTGCAAGAGGGAACAGGCCAGGCTGAGGGACCCCACCGGTACATGAACCCATGCACTGGGCCTCTGGTCTATATATAAAAGCCTAAGCGACCATCCCACCATTTGACCATCTAACTGGCAGCTAAGACAGGCACTGACCACCAGGGAGCAGACACTCAAGGCAGAAGCTGCTGAGCTGTGGTGACTTGGCAGCTGTGGTTCTAGGATGATACACTGGAACCAGAGAGCACAGAGCCCGATTCTACCCTTTCGCAACCTGGGACCCCTTGGGGGATGTTGGAGAGCCGATTTTGGCCTGATCCCCACAGACCAGGCCGAGGGACCCCACTGGTGCATGAATCTGCACCCTGCCTCTATATAATATAATTTGGAATGTGTTTCTATTGTTTCGGATCAGGGAACAATTGTTTTAACTTCTTAATGTAAATCCTGAACATCCGTGTCTTCATCTACACCAGAGCCACTTGCTAACTTCACTATCACTGTTCCAAGTGTGTTCCATTTTATAATATTCCTTTTTTTTTTTTGAGCTGCAGCACTTCTAAAATTGTATGATGTTGCTACTGATAATGTGTGTCCAAGTATACAAATTCTCATTAGCAGGATATTCTGACATTTCCCTGAAATTGTATATTTGTGGTCAGCACAATGTAAGCCCTTATTGTATTTCTTTCTAAAGCTAGTAAAAAAGATATAATTAAATTGATATCTCATATGGAAGTCATGTCCCCAAGAATTGTTACTGAGTATAAAAGAAGCTTTGAATGGGTCATCTTCATGTGTATGTGTGTGGGTATGTGTGTGTGTATACTGTAATATTGTGATTGCCACTTAGTTTTACACTGTGATTTATAATAAGAAATATATATTTGGTCTTTGTCCTTTCCAGGTTTCTCGCACAGATATCCTAAAACCCTTGACATTTCTTAGGCGGTGAAAGAGATCAACGCGTCTTTTGTTATGTTAATGAGGTTACATTTGGATCTCACCTAAGGGTGGGGTTGGTTGCCTGGAGACTAACTTTAAGATTGGAAGGTTGAGGCTGAAAATTCCAACTTGCAGGCAGGGAGACAAACTGGAGGTTGACTTAACAGCCAATGGCAAATGATTTCATCACCTTGCCTATGAAATGAAGCCTCATAAAAACCAAGAATGGGATTCAGTGGTGAACACCTGGCTATTGAAAGAGAATATCATGCCTGGAGAAGGCATGGAAGCTCGCTCCTTTTCCCCACACCTTGTCCTGGGCATGTCTTCCACCTGGCTGTTCCTGAATTACATCTTTTTATAATACACCAGTAACCAGCAAGAAAAATGTTTCTTTGAGTTCGTGAGCTATTCTAACAAATTAATCAAACCCAAAGAGGGGGTCATAGCTATGATTTATATAGCTAGTCAATCAGAAGTGCAACTTCTGTTAAAGTCCAAGGAGAGAGTCACTAGAACCTCAGATCTATAGGTGTAGTAGGTCAGAAGCACAGGTAATAATCTGGGCTTATGACTGGCATCTGAACTTCGATGGGGCCAGGGGAGGGAAGCTTTGTAGGACTGAACTCAACCTGTGAAACGGATGTTGTCTCCTAGTAGATAGGGTCACAATCAAATAAACTTGTAAGACACCCAGCTGGTGTTCCAGAATTGATTGGTGTTTTGTGGGAAGACCCTTACCCCCACCCCCAACACGCAAAATTCATTAGATACATAGATACATATATTTGTACATATATATGTATGAATTGTTTAGATGAATGGCATGATTATTAGTATATTTTCTGGCAAATTTTCTCTCCAAATGATATTTTATTGTGTAACAAAGTAATTAAGAGAGAAAAAAACTGTTCTAAAATTGTGCATTAATTAGTATGATACCAGATTTATAACATTATTAACATTCTTTATACTTTGTACTTTCATTTTACGCTTTTATTTATACTTTCATTTTAAAACAGCATTATGATTTTAATTTTTGTATCTGTAAAAGGAGACAGCTTCATTAAATAAGAGTTTAAGTTTTAAATTTTATACTTGTAGAGTATATAAACCGATTTTAAACATAAAATTACAGGGAGCTTAAAATTCTTGGAGGATCACTGAAATTTGTGATATGGTTATTTTCTCACAGAAAAAAGATTAATTAAGGCTGAATTTAGTTACAATGTTAATTTACTGTGTGGCAAAATATTTCAAGATATTTAGAATCTTTAAAAATGCATAGCTATTTAATAAGCAAATAAAACTCTGTTTGAGCCTCCTAATCACTAATGCTCAAACAATAAATGTGATTTTTCAAAGAAAAATGTTAAAATTATTATTTAGAAAAAAAGAAAGAACTCTGCTAGAATGTCTACAATATAAGATGACTCACTTATATTTTAAGGGCACTTTTAAATAAAAGAAGACTCTTTGTCTACTATTTTAGAATAGAACAATGAAAATGTTATTTTTAATCTGTAAAGCACATATATTGTATTGCTTCAGATTATTCACGTTTGCTATTGAGGACAAAGAAAGCAGATGGGTCTGATGAAACTCATGAGATGTGTTAGAATCGGTAAGTAGTTGTTGAGTAGTGCACACGTTTGAAAGGAATGAAAGGCCAAAATGTATTTGAAACACCAGAGACACTTAATATACATGAGAATCCAAACATAAGAGACACGAAATGGTCATCAGGCATTAAATATATTTGCAGCCTCTAAGGCCATGAATAATTATGATACACTACATATACATGAGGCATGTGAGCCACATAATAATCAGGAGGCCTAATTAAGCTCAGTGACATTCTTCCTGGTGCCAAGTGTCCTCTTCCAGAAGCACGTAAAATGCAGAGCTGCTCAGCCATGAGGGAGGACAGCTGTGGTCAGAGACTCACCTAGCAACTATCAGATGGAACATGGGTGTATCATTGGTCCCAAGCCTCCTCTACACAATGAGGAAGGACATGTAAAGAGTGTACATCCAGGATGTGTGTGATTCTTCTGCTCTACTTAAACTGTATCCTATGTGTAATAAGTTAGCTCATCTATTTTTTTTCTTTTTGTGTGTGTGGGGGTGATTTTTAAAGTGTGCATTTAAAATGGATTTTTAAGATATATTTTTATTGATTTCAGAGAGGAAGGAAGAGAGAGAGATAGGAACATCAATGATGACAGAGAATCATTGACTGGCTGCCTCCTGCACATCCTCTACTAGAGATGAAGCCTGCAACCTGGGCATGGAGCTCTGACCTGGTTCATAGGTCAATACTCAACCACTGAGCCACACCAGGCGGGCTCAAATGGATGTAATAAACCATACAATGCAAGCCTTTCAATTCCGTCTATTGAAAGTTTCTGTCAGGCCCTGGCCAATTTGACTCAGTGGATACAGTGTCGGCCTAGTGACCAAGGGTTCGGGATTCAATTCCAGTCAAGGTCATATATCTTGGTTGGGATCCTGCAGGAAGCAACCAGTCCATGTGTTTCTCTCACATCAATGTTTCCCTCTGTCTTTCCATCCCTCTTCCACTTTCCCCAAAAATCAATGGAAAAATATCTTTGGGTGAGGATTAACAAACAAACCAAAAAAGTTTCTGTAGGGTATCTCTAGGATAGCTTGCCAGATAGTATATCGGATACTACCAGTAATTGCCTTCATGACAAAATTAATCCGTGTTCTAGCTCAGGCTTTACTATAAAAAGAAAAAAAAAATATATCAGAGATGGCATTTCACTGCAATGTTTCTTTATACTTATAAATGAAAGGGAAGTTTGCTCTGCAATATATATTTTTTTTCCATTGAAATGTAGGTGTTAATCTGGGTGAGTATCTGAATGTGAGGCCTAAATAGAAATAAGATTCTTGGGTAATCACCTTATAAAGATGGCCATTCAAATGTAACTTACTCCAAAAGACAATTGGACGTTTGATATGGGAACTTGACTGAGAGAGACTGAGATGGATCCTAAAACTTGAGGCAACAAAACCTCTCATCTTTGACGGGTCTGTCAGTAGGATTTAAATTTACCATTAGAGAATTTTCCTTTGACTTTTATCAGGGATTTCTGAGAAGACTAATTGAGATCCCCTTGGGGAAATTTTATTCAATGAGTGTCTCCACCTCAGGGACATCAATGCATCAAAAGCATTGCAATTTGCACTCTGATTGGATTGAACAAGAGCCTTTGTTGTCTGTAAACTGAGGTGGTGAACTTGGAATCTCAACCTTTCAGGCAATGCAGGAATGTAAAATTCTAGTTCTATTTCTAATAAAAATGTAAATAGACTTACCATGTTCACCTACGCTGACCTGACAACATATCTGTATATGAGATTAAAAAACACTCACACATTTATAGATTGATGTTTTTCTATAGACTTTCCTATAGATTCCAATGCATTTCCTGAAAGTTTTAAGAAAAACCTCACAAACTTCTGTTACCAGAAGTTATATATCTGTGGATTTCCAAATCTAGATTCTCTTGTAAGTTCACAAAACATTTTTATAATAATCTCTCCACCCACACCTTTATTTCCATTCCAACTGATATTTAAGAAATCTTATATCAATAAAATTAGTATTTGGAAAGTGAACATAAAATGAAAAGAGATCTCCACCCAAATATATTTGTTTTATTTTTTAAAATATGTTTTTATTGATTTTTTTTTTCTTTTAGAGAGAGAGGAAGGGAGAGGGACCGAGAGACAGAAACATCAATGATGAGCGAGAATCATTAATCGGCTGCCTCCTGCAAGCCCCCTACTGGGGATCCAGCCTGCAACCTTGGCATGTGCCCTGTCCAGGAATCAAACTGGTAAACTCTTGGTTCATACCATCCAAATATTTTTAAAAGAGTTATTTGTATCTATTTAATTACTTTTATACTGAAAATGCCTGTGTGTATGTTTTTATGTGTATTTGTCTTTATTTTTAAAATTTGTTTGAATTTTAAAAAAATTTAAACATGCTCCCTACCAGGAATCAAACTCACAACCCAGGCATGAGCTGACTGGAATCATCAAACCAGCAAGCCTTAGGTGCCTGGGATGATGCCCAACCAAGTCAAACCAGTTGGGCTGTTTATTTTCTTTTTGAGTAATGTGTACATTGTCTTGTAAGTTACTTTTTTCATTTAATTTATTATTAATATGCTTTCATATTAAGAACATTTTCATCAACATCAATTTTAGTGTATAAATGTAATTCAATGTTTTGTGTAAATAGATTATTTCAATCATTTATATAAATAGAATTTGAATTAAAACTACCACTTTTCAAAATTCTAGGGTTAACTATTTGTATCATAGCTTATATGAATCCCTGTTAGGTTATACTTGATGACCCTGTGCTGTCTCTAATAAATTTTGAATTGTTCCAAATTTTCATATTAAATGAGAAATATAATGAACATCTTTAAGGATAATATCTTTGCACATAATCATAATAATTTGTTTAGAATGAATTTCTACATTTAGCATTGCTTGAACTAGGATGAAACATTGAGCCGTTTATTAATTTTTATGTCTTACTCAATGAATCTTTCATTTATAAAGTTTGGCCATTTTGTTTTTTAGAGCATTAAAAAAATTCTTATCCCTTTTTGACTCTTAAAATCTCTTTATTCTGAAATATGTCTACTATGTATGCTAAAATACATTCTTCAAATTTCTAATTTGCCTTTATTTTTTGTTTTTTTGTACAGTTCAATTGACAAAACCTTTGATCTGTGTATCTCTCCATTTCTGCACATCCGTGTATACACGTATTGTCATTTAAAAAAAAATCTATCTGCACCTTAAACTACTGTTTATGAATTTCTACTAATGTTTGATTGGGCTCCTATGATCCAGCCTGAATCTACCTACTAGTGTTATAGGCACCTCTCACGGACACCAGAGAGGAGTTACCACAGGACAGCTCTGGGAGCATAACCTCGATCAGTTAGTATATGAGAGACCTTGACTGCGTTGTGAAAAGCAAATTTATTAAAGCAATTAAAGCATGCATCTTACGGAAAAGGAAAGCAAACAAACCTATACACCTGGCTCATGAAGCACAGACATGCTCTCAGCTAATCTGAAGAGAAACTTGGGTGTGAGTCCAAGGCGTTATATACCCTTTTGTCTATAGACTTCAAAATTCCTCTGCTGACTATTTTGGTACAGGTTAATTCTCAAGGTCCCCCCTCCTTTTTTTTTTTTTTTTTATTTATTTTTTTATCTTGTTGTAGCCTTCCCAGGATTCATGAAAAGCACCTGACAACTTCATCTTGCTAAGTCTTGAACTCCTGCCTTCACTGCTTAGGAAGTAAAAGGGCCCTTTTTTCCTTTCCTCCTTCCCTCTCCCTTTTTGCATTCCCTTCTTAGGGAGGTTTTTTAACCATTTGCTCTGGTGTCCTAGGCTGGGAAGATAATGGTCTGCTAGTTACAAGCTGGCTGTAAATTGCCCACACTGTTTGGCCTTGTTTTAATTTTCCTGCCTCAGTTAAACTATTCCCCCTGCCCTGAAATCTTGTAACAGGTTTATCTAGCTCCAATGGTCACATTCTATTTCCTCCTTCCTTTCACACCTTGCACTGTCTGCCTAATCCTGTTTGCAACTCCTCTCACTAGTCTTGGTCTTGCCTGTTGTATTTGGTCAAATCAATGAACATGTTAAGAAATTTTGTTACTCCAGGATTTATTTCTTTTCTCACTTGTCTCTCTGCTTAAAATATAATCATACCTCAAATATTTCTGTATAAATGTTACTCTCTCTTCAAGTTCTTTAATAATATCCTTTAAGTGATTGATTATCTCTTGCTAAGACTCAAATTATAATTAATTGATCATTTAACATTTTCTTTTATTTTGTGACTCTCTCAATTACAGGATATAGTGCCTTCAGTCTTTTATCATGTTTAATTGTATCTAACTTTATTTCTTCTGTTATTTTTTATTTATTTGCTATTTATACAAAATTATTATTTAGTTTTTTCCTTGCCGTTTCATAAGCTGTGATATCAGAAGCTTTATCTTCGTATATGTCTATGCCCCATTATTCAAAAAAGAATATACTTTGCTAAATGCACTCGTGATTTTTTTAAAAAATAGAAAAATAAGTTCAATAATTATATTTAACCTCAAAAATTATGGTCAGGGGGTTTAAATAATGAATAGCCTTACTGAATAATAGGTGAGCTTTTGATGAATTCTTTAAGAACAGTTAAAATTATCTAGTTCATATGTTATTCTTTTGTTTTTTATCCTATGCTGATTTTTGCCACTTATGATTTACATTTCTACATTAATTTATTCAAACAACATACAATAATATAGTTACATATTCTCTAGGAACTTCCATGAATAATATAAAAACACAGTGATTATTAATAATTACAATGAAATAGATATTTCTTATGGTGTGCTTATCTCACACCAAATACTTTTTTTTAATAATATATTTTATTGATTTTTTACAGAGAGGAAGGGAGAGGAGAGGGATAGAGAGTTAGAAACATTGATGAGAGAGAAACATCGATCAGCTGCCTCCTACACACTCCCCACTGGGGATGTGCCCGCAACCAAGGTACATGCCCTTGACTGGAGTCAAACCTGGGACCCTTAAATCCGCAGGCTGATGCTTTATTTACTAAGCCAAACCAGTTAGGGCCCAAATACTTTTTTATAACTATTTACTTTTTGTCATCAAGCAGATAATCTAAGATAAATATTATTATCCCTGTTTTTCAGATTAGAAAATTGAAGATCACAAAAATGTAAATGGCTTGCTTTACAGAACTAGAAATCCAATTCTAATGACTGCATTTTTTAACTTATATAGGGCCTCTGTTTTTGGTTTACCTTCATTTATGTTTCTCAGGAGATTTCATTTGGATAACATATTACAATGAAAACTTTCCATTAATTTGAGTATATTTCAAAGACTTTCAATGTGAGTCTTCTAGAAATGATCTCAACTAAAGTAAACTACAGCTGTATATAATAAAACTTATGAATTCAGATCCATCCGCAAAGACAATTTGGAAGCACCAGAGAAAACTATCATGATAATGAACTGTCCGGCTAGGCATGGCCCTTATTTCCTTTTCTGATGGCATCTGAGTTCACTTTGCCCTGAAAGATGTAGTCTTACAGTCACTGAAAGTATAGCTGTCACTTTGGCTTTAAGTCACTCTCACTGATATTTCAGTAGTTAGAGGAGCATAAGTGAAGCCTTCCAAAAGCCATACCCCTGAAACGACCTGCTTCTGAAAGCTCTGAATATTGCATTTTCCCAATTGGAAATCCATTAAACTGAGACAGAGGTAAGTGCATGCTGAGTGAAAATGATATAAAAGCTTAATAAGATAATAAAAGAAATCAGAAGGATCCTGAGACCTGTTGGAATGCCATTTGAAGCTGCGGAATTTGTTGTTGTTTGTATTAGAATTCATCCGGTACACTAGAAAGAATGGCATTTATTACTGAGCATTCTTTTATTTTTCAATTAATTTATTAGTGGCATCACTCTAGATGTTTCTGGATGCAAATTGTCACTTTTTCTCTTATTTCCTATTATTAATTCAAGCAGTTCTCAAAACTGACTGGTTATCAGAGATACCTGTAATGGTTCATCAAAAGAATGCAGATATTCCAACCCTGTTCACTAAGTCCTGGGAACAAGATAGTATATTTATGTATTTATATATACATTTATGTATTATGTAAAATGTATATATAGGCATAATATACTGCTCCTTATAAGTAATTAAAACACTCACACACACACACAAACAGTACCCGGCGTAAAGTACAATGGTTTGTTGTACTTACCATTTTTTCAATTTTACAAAGGTGTAAAAGCTATGCACATTCGGTAGATATTTTAATTTTGATCTTTTCCCTGTCCAATGATACATAATATGATATTCTCCCATAATGCTCAGCAGAGTCAGCCAACCAAGGCTCCTAGCCAGCCGTGCCATCACTAAGGTAAACCGCTGATCCTCTATAGTGTACTGTGTTGCCAGCTTATCTTGGACATTGTGTTTTGTGTTTTGACATTCCATCATGTCTACAAAATGCCCATCTGTTTTTCCTGATTCTGGTGAGAAAAAGAAAGAGCCAGACAATTACTCTTTAGATGAATTCAAGATAATTGTCCAAATATAAGCTAATGTAAGTATTCTGAGCACCCTAAAAGTTATTCTCGGCTAAGCTATGATGGTCAGTAGCCTAGGTGTAGTAAATGCATTTCTGACTTCTGATATTTTCAACTGAACTTGTGGAGCATCTGCCTATAGCTTTTCAGCTTTCTTCACTGATGTCTAACTATGTACTAAATGAAATCTACTTCAGGTATAAAAATATCAACTGACTTGCAGACTAAGGAGAAAGACAAACAGATGTTGCTTTTTACCAATAAACAAACAAACAAGCAAACAAATAAATAAATAATAAACATGAATTCTATAACCAAGGCATGGCTCAAATGCTAAGCATCACAAAGGAGGAAAGTGTTTCTGTATTCTAGACCACTGTACTAGTAGCTTGACTAGTTCCCCTCTCTCAAAGATCTCTAGGAGAACAACCTCTACATGCCATAGAGACTGTTAATTTCTCAGCACGCTACTTCCCCTAAAGATGCTGCATAAACACATAAACATTTCCCACAGAGGACTTTCTACACAGACATTGAATATCTCAACTTTTGATTGATTTCTATAGATTATGCCTTTCTGCCAACAATAAGAGCTTTTGCTTCAATAAAAAAAAAAAGCTATATAGCAAGATGTGCAAAAGTACAAGCTTTCTTGGCCTGGCTAACTCACCAGATAGATGGTGTCAAGGCCAATTTCCCCCATTTTCATGGCTTCTATTCATGGCTGGCAGAAAGGTAACTACAGATGCTTTGAAGTTTCCAGCACAATAACCTACGAAGGAAATAGTAAGAGAAGGAAGGAAGATGAAGGCAAAGCCAATTATTAACATTTCTAATTCATGCTGCTCAAAAGTGATCAACTATTTTCTTTATAATATGAAGTTTATAGATATAACAATACTTTAAAAAATATATGCCCTGCTTGCCAATGATACAGAATTTTTGGACTGGAACCTAGATTCTTTGTCTGCTGGAGTTGAAGAAAGAAACCATGGACAGAAGGTGGTATAGCAAAGGTGGAGATTTATTGAAGAACAAGTACAGACTCCCAAATCGGGAGGGAAAAGGGTCCCACAGACTTCCTGTTTCCATAATTTGTAAAGGCTGCAATTCCTGTGTCCTGATATCTCCTCTGATTGGTCAATATTCCCTTTCAAATTGGTTACTATAGTAACTCCTGAGGCCCTCCTCCCTCATTGTCCTCCTATGCCTTCTGGGCTATCTTCCTTCTTCTTTATTTTGTAAATATAGATCTGTTTTGGCTACACCCAGTTCCCTTGTCTTATGGAAATGTAACTGTTGCTGCTTCCTTGTCTTATGTAAATGCAACTGCATCTGGCTTCCTTGGGTTCTGGAGATGTATCTGTTGCTGTTCCCTTGTCTTATGGAATGTACCTTCTCCTAGTCTGTAGCCTGTTTTTTCCATGGACCCCTTAATTTCTAAAGTTTCCTAAAACCTGTCTTTTTCAAAAATTCCTGTTTCACCAACATTAATATAAACTAGAAATGTTAATGAGAGGAACTTCAAAAGAAAATAATCCTGCTTTAAAATTTGCAGATATGTGAAGAAGGTAACACAAGGAAAGCAATTATTTTTTTCTTAATATCTTTATTGTTTGATTCCCTTCATGTAAAGTCTGCTCAAGTTCCATTAAGTTGACAGCCTAGACTAATGCTTCAGAATCTTTTGGCTAATTCTATATAAGCATAAACCTGTGCATTAAAATTAATGGGAGTTCTTAGAGTGGATCAGGCAGGAGGAGCAAGACCTATTAAATCCTGAACATCATGACAGCAAGGGTTAAAAAAGATTGCTGAAGATTATTGAAAAAGAGAAGAGATGGGGAGTGGGTGGTCCAACTGTGATTTATTATTAGTAATTGTTGTGCCCAGATTTCAAGGTTCCCAAGAGCCCACCAGGGAGCCAGCGAGTCCGATGCAAAAGCAAAGAGTCATTTATTTCAAACCTAGGTTTGGCTCCCCTGCCCCCCCTTACTGGCACAGCAGCAAGTGGCAGAGAGAGCGAGAACTCTGTGGAGAGAGGTTTTATAGGGGGTTGGGGTAAGGGGAGGAGAAAGGGCTGTGGGCCCTGCCGATTGGCCAGGCACAAGTCGGTGTCTTGTCACACAGGATGTGGTCATATCTATGGCGACTTCTCTTGATTGTCATTGGCCAGTTCAAAGAAGTCCTGGGTGTGGCCAGCAGCAGCTTGGCTTCCAGGAAGAAGCCTTGCTGAGCACATGGCCAAGGTAAGATGGAAGGCATAGCCCTTACCCTGGGGCAAGGTGGAGGGCGTAGCTCTTACCCCGGGGGCAAGGTGGAGGGCGTAATCCTCGCCCTTTCAGTAATAAACTTGGCCAAGAGGCCAGCAGGCCCAAGAATTAATCTCACCCAAGAGATCACAGTGACAGTTTCTCAGAGCTGGTTTTAAGCAGGCCAAATACTTCCTGAAGAGTCAAGGAGAGGTAAGTTCTGTGCAAACCATGACCACAGAAAAGTAGGTCAGTGGATCAAATGTTGAATTTTGAAGAGTGAGATAATGCCAAGGAAGATGTGGGGTTTGGGAATGAAGAACTATTTCTACAATGAGATTTAGTAATAAACTTGGCCAAGAGGCCAGCAGGCCCAAGAATTAATCTCACCCAAGAGATCACAGTGACAGTTTCTCAGAGCTGGTTTTAAGCAGGCCAAATACTTCCTGAAGAGTCAAGGAGAGGTAAGTTCTGTGCAAACCATGACCACAGAAAAGTAGGTCAGTGGATCAAATGTTGAATTTTGAAGAGTGAGATAATGCCAAGGAAGATGTGGGGTTTGGGAATGAAGAACTATTTCTATGCAATGAGATTAATTAGCATTGATAATATTGGTATGAGAATGACTTATCAATGGCATATCACCGAATGTAGAGACAGCATGTGTCTTTGATGAGAGCTCACTCTGCGCCCACCCCTGTTGGAGGTGGAAGCATTCTTTTTGTCACACTTCCCAGTGTCTTTGTTCCTGATCAGCCTCAGGTTTAAAACCAATGTGAAAAAAGAAGAGAAGCTGGGTCATGTAAACAAACACTGATACATGTTGGTACTTAGGATGACAATTTGTTCCCTGTCAGCACTTCACTGGCAACTTAAAGTTTCTTTTATGTTGGTCTTGGCAAGGAGTGAGCCAACAAAAGCTAAAACAATAGACTAAAAGGGGTAATGCATTATCCTTCATTGTGTAGCTGTATTTGTTTTTCCCTTGAGGTAGCCAAAGCTGCTGCAAAGGCAGGGATTGCTGAGCACTTGGTAAGCTGTCTACACAATGCCCAAACAGTTGTTAAAAAGCTAAACAAAATGATGTATTCAACTAGTTTCTGCCCAAGGACAAACTAATGTTTAGCTGATCTTTACTATCAGATTACTCCCAGAGTAGAATCAAATCAATTAAAAAACAACACACACACACAAAAAAAAAACCCATGAGTGCAATATATGCGTATTCCCCAAGCTTATTTAAAACAAGGGTTATAACTGATTTGGAATTGTGTAGACATTAGTTTAACTCTACATATTGAGCAAAGCTTCCCTGGAGAGGAAAAGAAACAATTTATAAATAAATCAAGTTTTTACTAGGTGGAAAATCCCCTCAATTCAATCATTTTTACTTTGAAAATTATTAATCAGATGCATGCTTACTATATAAGGTTATTTCATGAGCATAATTAAATACCTTAATTTCTTTATAAGGCTAATTATTGAGTAAAATGAATAGCACATTCAATATTTTAAATGAAAGTATAGTTGAGCATGTGTTCTATTTTTGAAAATTGTTGTTTGCTTATATTTCCTTTGGCATACAATTTATAAAAATTAAATTGATGCACGGGGTTCTTTATCTTGTATATGGATTTTAAAATAAAAAGAGAGTATATAAAAATAGAGGTTCTGTATATTCCTTTTAATTTATTTGAAAAAAAAATATTTTTATTTAATTACAAATTGAGTCCTTAGGTACTTTATTAAAAGTCCCCATTGACTTCTATGAAGCCTGAACTTACCCAGACTGTCAGCATAAAATGCTAAAAAGTACAATGAATCAAAGTTATGAATTAATAGGTATGTAAATCAGGAAAATGCAAGTCAATAAGAGCACGATTTCCTTGCACAGAGTTACTTCTGAAAGGCCCTAAGTTCAAAGTTACCCTTTTTTCTTTTCTGAAAGTTATGATAATTAACTAAAAAGAACCACTTTTGGCAGTGGTTTGAGCCTATTATTCAGATATTCATCACACATAATGAATGAGCTGAGGGATTTTTCTCCAATGTTACAATTAATATTCACCTTTGCATGAACCTTATGCTTAGATAAATATCAAAAAAGAAAAATTTCAGGAAATGACAAAAAGAAAAAAAAAATGCCCAACATGTTTCTTTTAAGTCCCTGGTTGTGGGGATATTAACTACATCAACAATGTGATCATCAGTGACATTATTCCTCCAGGGACACTCATGCTGTCTAACTGACTAAGAGAAGGCTTTCAAAGAGCCAAACCTACTTAGCGCAGAGAAAGCCTTGCTGGGAATTCTTGCTTAATAGACATATCTTCTCCTTTACCAGGAACTTGACTTTTCAGCACAACTTTCTATCAGATAGAGCCTTCCAAAACATCTAGGTGGGTCCGCTTGTGGAGGGTCAGGAAGAATGAGTGCAAAATGCCATTCTGAAGTGCCACGCTGAAATTTACCTTTTCATAAACATTATTTACTTCAGGCTATGCCTTATCCTTTCTAAGCCTGCAGGTAAATCCATTCAGAACATTTTCCTTCACTAAACTAAAGGGCCTGGGAAGAGCAGGGTTTGCGGGAAAGTGGGTTAAAATGCACCGAAAATAGAGAGGAATGGCTTTGTAGGGACACTTTTTATATTGCATAGTTTTGCTAATTCATAATCTTATATAATAAAAGGGTAATATGCAAATTGACCCTAATGGCAGAACGACCAGAACAAGTACTAGACCAGTCATTATGAGGCGCACTGACCATCTCTTAGTCCCTTTCCCCTGGCCGGCAGGCTCCGATCACCCGAGTGCGAATGGGGAACCAGGGGTGGGTGGCAGTGGTGGGTGGGGCTGACTGTGGGCAGCTGGGGAAGATGGCCCTGATCACAGGCCAGGTCTAGGGACTATACTAGCACATGAATTTCATGTGCCGGGCCTCTAGTGGAAAGATAAAATATTCCACACCTGAATTATAACCCCGTAGGAGGTAATGTGCAGTTGTAACCAAGGTGACATGGTAAAAATGATTGGGAAAATAGACATTTTGGGGGAGAGGGGGTGCTAACAGCCTGACTCTGTATCCCTAACGCACATTACTGTTAGCCTATAGTCCAGTCACTGCCCCTTCCTTAATTATCTGGTCTTGCAAGTCCTATTTACCTAAATACTCCAATTTTACAGAGGCCATAAACCATGAACAATACAACCCCTCCCCCCTGAGGGGGTTATCATCGCTGGCGCCAGGCCAGGCCTTTAGGCGTGGTCTCACGGCCCTTATCCCAACACACGGAGCTTTTTGCAAAGCCCCAGAAAGGTCTGAAAGTCCCATCCATTTTGGGGAACAAAGAAACCAAAAGGTATAAAGGGAGAGCTCCCTCCATTACTCAGGATTTGGAGAGGAACAGTCTCCCCTGAGTCACTGTACTAGTACATTTGAAACATCTGAAAATAAATGAGTTTTCCCTGTATCTCTGGTACTCCTGCATATTTTTTGGTTGCCTGGTAAATTCTGCAACAAAAGCAAGGTGAGATAATTGTGAGGTGGCATAATAAAATAGCTAATGGTTGACTAGCATTAGTTCTATTTTGTAATATGATCTCATTATATTTATACGAATTAAAAATACGTGTGACTAGATGACTTGTAGTAAAATTCATAATGGTAATATATTTACTCATTTAGTTCTTTCTGAATTTTCACCCTTGCTCTGATCCTATTTAAACAGATAATTGACATTTCTTTCTTGTCTTAAAGAAAGTGTGTGGTTAAGTGAAAAGTACAAGTTTGCTAAAACAGTCTCACCTTCGTAAACTGTGTGATATATAATGCTTCAGCCCATTGACAAGATCATGTACAGTTTCTTAAAAGTAGAATAAAGAAATACAAGGGGATCCCTAACCGGTTGGGCTCAGTGGAGAGAGCATCAGCCTGAGGACTCAAGGGTCCCAGGTTTGATTCTGGTCAAGGGCATGTACCTTGGTTGTTGGCATATGCCCAGTAGGGAGTGTGCAGGAGCCAGCTGATTGAGGTTTCTCTCTCATCGATGTTTCTAACTCTCTATCCCTCTCCCTTCTTCTCTGTAAAAAAAATCAAATATATATATAAATACAAGGGGAGAATGAAGGACTAAAAGAGATTCAGCCCAGTTAAGGGAAGATAGCATTGAAGGACTCAGACATGGTGAATATCCATCTCCTATTCCCTGGTATTTCTTCAGGAAGTTCATAAACCAACCAGCAAGAATATTGTACAAGGAGGTAACATGTACCCCCTGTGCTTCAACTGCTGCACCACTACTACTGCCTCCTGACACCCAGCTAAATCTACAATGGAAATCCTCTGACTTGGGAGTTGACTACAAAAAATAATAAATTGGGTCTGGTGGACAGACTGCATTGTGTGGTGTGCGGCCACTCAGCGCATGTGGCTACTAAGACAGCTCTTTTCAATGTTGTTCTGGAAAGACAATGAGGAGATAGATTCTTCCATTTGGTGACCATCAAGCAGAATGTTTCATTGTCCATTTGTTTTGTATGAAGATATAAGTGGAGGCATGGATTTACATAAGCACATAAGCAAGCAGTCACTGATTGTTTGGATGAATGTTTTGGATAAGTAAGAAAATGTTAGAAGGCTCAAAGAAAATGGGCTCAGAATACAAGTTTTAAAATTGTTATATTTGAATGCTAAACAACACACACACACACAGAGAGAGAGAACCTCATTGCAGACAGCAAACCTATTGACAAGATGAATTTCTATGAATTAAAATTACTAATTTGTTCTAGCACCTCAACTCTTTGTTCAAAGTCTTTGTGAACAAAGTATCTCTTGCAGCAGTAATGGGATTTATTCATGGGCTCAAAAGCATGGCTTTCCCATTATTATTGTTGACTTGATAGTTCCCACTGCTTGGTGCAAAATGCATCAGCAATTACAACCTAATACAGGCCTGATGCATGTAATTCATGCATGAGCAGGCCTTCCTTCCCCTGGCTACTGGTCCCGGCTTCCCTCTGGCAACTGGGCTTTCCTCACAGCCCCAGCTTTGTCCGGAAGGTCGTCCAGAAGAATGTCCAGTCTAATTAGCATATTATGCTTTTATTATTATAGATTCTGGGATCCTGATGTCATACAATGTCCTGGAATTGAAGTGACAGAGGGTAGCTAGGGACTGGGATGGGGGTTGAGGGCGTGTGAAGTGTGTGTGTGTGTGTGTGTGTGTGTGTGTGTGTGTGTGTAGGAGTGGGGGGATGAAATCTGGAACCCAACTAGGCGAAGTTACTAAGGTACCCCAGCTGGGCCGGGAAGGAAAAGAGACATGAGCTTTGAAATGTCTGAATGTTGCTAACATAGGCAGCTTGCAGACAACCAATCACAAGATAGTAAGGCCTATAAACCAATCCCAAGGATATTGCTAAGGCAGAAGTCTTTGAAAAGGCCAACTAAGAGCTAGAAAGCCTGTTCCCAACCCTTAAATTAAAAGGTATGTGCTTCCTCCTACCCTGGCTCTTCTCTCCTGCACACAATAGGTTTCTGTGGACTTATGGTCATCTGGGCTTCTACACATGGACTAATAGACTTTAATTAGCTTGGATGTTGTCCTGACCAGTTTGGCTCAGTGGATAGAGCGTTGGCCTGCAGACTAAAGGGTCCCAGGTTCGATTCTGGTCAAAGGCATGTGCCTTGGTTGTGGCCACATCCCCAATAGGGGGTGTGCAGGAGACAGCTGATTAATGTTTCTCTCTCATCAATATTCTAACTATCCCTCTCCCTTCCTCTCTGTAAAAAAATCAATAAAATATATTTAAAAAAATAATTAGCTTGGATGTTAAATTACTCCTGACTATAACATGGAAAGGAAACTCTGGACACTGGCCTGCTCCTGGAACCCCAGCTGCACCTTTTCCAGGACTGGCTTCTCTCAATAAACTTGGGTTCCACTAACCAATTTTGTCCATGACTTTATTCTTTGATTTCACCAGACAATGAATTCAGACTAAACACCCCCACATTTTGGTTTCAGAATGACCAACCAGCCTCTCGGTGGCAAATTGGTTTCAGTGGGACACAGGAATGAAGAGAAATTCTCCTTCTCAGGTTTTCTATCTCCCTTTCTGTCTTGCTTCTGCCATCACCATGGTTTTCCAAGTTATAAAATGTGCTACGCCATGGCTAGAATATCACACACAATATTATTGTAGATCAAGGAACTCAGGTTAGCAAACTGTGTCCAAGGCCCAAGGCCCATGGGATTCACTAGTGTTGAGTGTTTCCTTCCACATCCTGCGTGGAGTAGGGTTCCGTATCTGAAAGAGGAACCACACACAAATGAGAGAAAATTGACACGAGATAATTTTAAAATTTGGGGGGAACAGGTGGGGAAGTCCAGAAAGACTTCCACCGATGCTCAGGCCGCTCCAACCTTTTATTGATCTGGAGTAGCCCTTAGGGTAAGGAGGTTTCAATGACACACAGACTAGGTCATAGCATGACCCTTAGGCAGGCAAGTTCCAGTAACAGGCAGAATATCTAATCAACAATAATCACCAAGGGTTTACATAAGTATCTAAGGAATTAAGTGAACTAAGGTGGGGATGATGCTTCAGCTACCATTACCTAAATTAACTGGGTGGTTCCTAGATTAACTGGGTGGTATACAGCCCTGATCTTTGCTAGGACTTCAAAGGTTACTAGCTTTTGGGGGTCTCTGTCAATACTCAGCTAGTGAAGACAATAAATGGACTCCAGCACACTAGTTTTATCATGTACCCATTTATCAGAAGCAGTTGAGCTTATAGAATGGAGCTGTTCTTTAGAAGTCTGAGTCACAATGTCAGCTCTAAGATCTGGGGTTGGGGTGCTTTACATCAGGAAGCACTACATCTATTTGAACTAACTCCCTTTGTGACCCGAATACCAGGTATATGAATCTAGGATCCATAGAGAAGATGTGAGAATTGAGCTACACTGATACACCTAATGACCAACACGCAAAATATTTGGTACCTATCTCCACAATTATGGTCTCTAGTGTACTAGTATTCTAAGAAGGAATGCTTCCACTAAAATAAAACAGTGCCCCGTTAGTTTGGAATGTTATATGGCCATTCTTAACACTGAATGCACGGACAAACAAAAAACTTACAATGTTAACTAAGGTGACTGATTCTAAATATTAGGGAGAAATAATGATCAGCTGTGTTTTACAAGTATTCAATCACATAAAATGCAAGATAATCATTTTACTGATTTCACTTTTATTTTTACTCATGTTTCTGTATTTTATAATTTAAATTTTTAAATTTATTTTTTTTGAGAAACAATTTTGTATTAACTTGTGAGAGAAATTTTTGTTCTTTGGAGATTCTAATGGTGAGAGTAGGGTAAAAAAAATGAATGAGAACTAGAATAGGAGGATTACAATAAAATGCATTGTTTTGTATAATATACAAATTTCACATGATTTTTTTTTTAAATTCAGCTTTATTGAGGTATGATTGACGAATAAAATCTATACATATAAAAGCCTAAGCGACCTTACGACTGAACGACTGGTCGACCGCTCACTATGATGCACACTGACCACCAGGAGGCAGACGCTCAACACAGGAGCTGTTCCCTGGTGGTCAGTGCACTCCCACAGCCAACCTCCCATAGCTAGCCAACCTCCCCCAGTCCCTCCCCCCGGGCCGGCAAACCTCCTACAGTCCCTCCCCGCATCTGGCAGGCCCTGTCCAGCAGCCAGTGGGCCCCAACCGGCCCAGCCTCGATAGGCCCTGATCTCCGGCCAGGCCTAGGGACCCCACCCCTACACAAATTTCATGAACCGGGTCTCTAGTTGTTATATATTTAAAGTGTACATCATGGTGATTACATTGTACTCCAGCTACTGTACCCAGAGCACTGTTAAAATATAGCTCTGAGAGTATTGATCCTTGCTGTATTGCCTTGTCTACTCCCTAGAGGTTAATTTTTGCCCCATGATTTCAGTGGGCCCCATAGTAGATCAGAATAATAGACAATAGTCCTATTGAACAAATAATAACAAAGATGTCCATCTCTCTCCTTTTTTTTTAATTTTAAAAAGCTTTTGTTCTGTGAAGGATATCAATGCCACATTAGCCATGTATGTTGCAAATAGTTTCCAAGTTTATGTTTTACATGTGTTTCAGGAAGGCTTTTTTCTTGAATAAATTAAATCTATCAATTTTTTTCTTCATTTCGCCTTCTGACACTGAAGCTTGGTTTATAAACCCTTTACCATGAAATTGTAGAAATGTTCATTTCTATTTTCTTCTAACACATTGCTAAACCATTGCATTTTAGATTTTTTTAAAATCACCGTATCATACATATCATTCCACCACCGCTCACCACACTTCAGCTTCATTGAGTGAAATAAACCTGAGAAAAGTGAGAGGGTAAGAATATGGGATTGTTTGGAATCAGGTTTGTAAAATCACAGCATAAATATACTAGTAAGTCACATCACAAAGACCCTCCAAATGAAAAAGCTGGTTGTCCAGTTGTCTGCATCAAAATATACGATCTCCTCAATTTCTACTATAAAAAATATGAAGATCTACATTTTCTATCCTATGTGAAATACAGAGTCCTTTGTACTTTGGTGAACTTGAATTGTACGTGGAGAAGCACACCCACATACAGCTACAGCTCTGGATAGAGAAATGACTGGGAAGATGCAAGCACAAAAAGTCACTCTCAGGGTTTACATAGGACCGAGTGTGCGTCTGCATGTGTGTCTGTCTCACTACCTGTCAGGTACGATTTATTCACATGGATTTATTCACACGATTTATTTCAATTTGGATGTGAAAACCTCAGCCATACCATACCTGTTGTTGACCTTACAGGAACACCAAACCTCTGAACAAGAGATGGGACAACATTGTAAATATTTTTTGTTGTTTAGTTCTCTGACTTATTTTTTTTTCTTTCCTCTTTTTATTTGCTTAGCATTTGAGAAACAAGAAAAAAAATGAAGCTTTACTAAATGTCAGTCCTCAAAAAGGCTTTTTACCTTCAATTACTAGATATTTTTCTTCCACAGAGAAAGAAAAGTAAGTAGTTCTGCTCCTGCCTATAACCTCCATCAATAAACACAGTAATACAAACTTCTTTACATCTTAATAATTGCCAGGCTAGATTAACAAGCTGCTAATGTTTTGATTTACAAATTGGAGTCCCACTTGGTGTGCCTGGCCTTCAAGAAGATTGAGCTGTCTCCTCTATTCGCTGAAAGTAAGTAAATGACTGTTTATTCATTCCCTTGATTAGAAGGCTGCCCTCCAGCCAGATAAAAGAGGTTCCATAATAAATGTGAGACTCCCATGTTTTGTTTTGCTTTCTGAATTTAGAGCCAAGCATTAAAAGGAATTGGAGATTGATTTTTGTTCGGGGACTAGTGCCAGATAAAACAAGGAGGGAACGAGCAGACTAGTTTTGTAGGCATGAGTTCTTTTATAATGAGGAGAGGATTTGAGTTTTAATGTAATCGCAACTGGGTTATTCCAGGTGTGTGTGTGATGGTGTGTGTGATGGCGTGTGTGTGTGTGTGTGTGTGTGTTTGCCTGCCTTAATAGGGCTTCATTCATTCTCTCTGAGAGTCTGTAGGTCACTGTTGTCAAAGATCAAAATCTACTACATCTCACCCTGTTCTTGAGTCATTGAAACAAACACTTCATTTGAATCTTCTTGTATTGAGACCAACTCTGCAGCAATGTTGTGGGGATTACACACACAATCAAATAAAGGAGATTTCCATACATACATTATTAATGGGCATCCACACACTGTTTTCCTTTTCCTCTCCTCCTTCCCACCTTTTGGAGGGCTGTCGGGCTCCCTTTGCTTCATAATTTTGTCATACGGCATCTGGGTTACAAATCAATTTCTTCCCATCCATCCCCTCTCCTGCCTGAGGGACCATCTTGTATATCCTTTGACACGCAAAGGAGCTGCTCTGCTTCCCGGGCTGCTGACAAATTGGCCAATAATGGGAGTAATGGATGCAGCGGCTCTCTTGCTTCCCTCAGAGCAATTTACATGTCAGGTCTGAAGTGTCTCCTCTCCTGAATCCCGGGCTCAGAGGAGTACCCAGTTGTAGCTACTAATGGAGCTGCTAGTCCAAGTGCCTAAAGTCAACGGATCAATAAATAAAGGGATCTCAGTTGCTAAGTGTAAGTGCTGCACTTTGATCCATAGAGACAAGAAAGGAACAGGATAGACTGGGAAAGGGATAAAGGCCGGTGGTGATGATGTAACTGTGATTTAATATTTCAGGGCACATTCTCCTCTGTGTCCCACTGGCAGGTTGCTAACTGGATGCACCATAATGCTGTGACTTTAAATGCTGATGATATTTTGATGTTTCTGGTATATTCAACACCTAGCAGGGAGGGAAGGGAGTGTTCAGTGCTGTGATGTGGATTTGCTGTTTATTTCGTGTTTGCTAATTAATTCAGTCAATCCCAGAGAGAAGTTTGGCTTATTAGCGCAAGGGAGACTGATGTCTACATTTCCCCCCTCCCTTGTATGAATCTATCTCCGAATCGCCAACTTCTAGAGCTTTCATCCTATTTTCTCTTGACTCATAGGAACATGGTCTGATCTTTTAGTCAGATTACTGAAGGCACACTAGCCATGACTTTTACAGAGTGGAAAATTCTCAAAGTAGGAATTCAGTAATTCATTTGATCATTCATTAATTCATAGCATAAGAGAGAACAGCAGCTAAGTGGTAGGGCTCTGTGGACATTAATGGAATTGGCTTCTTTTGTTTTTCATTTCCATTTTCTTAAACGGGCAGTGTCCACATTGTTGTGGAACAGCCCCATCATGTATGCATATCAAGTTCTTCAGTTAATTTTATGAGCCTTCATGTTTCATGTCTTACTACTTTATTGCAGACATTTATGGCCCACACCCCTGAAGGCCAAGATCCATGCACTTCTTTACTCATTCTGTAAATATTTATGGAATGTCTACTGTATCTTCATGCTATGAACAAGACTAAGGTTACAATGGGTAACAAGGGCCAGACCTCCCTGTTCAAAAGGTGGTAACTTAGAACCAGTGGGATAATGCATGAGAACATCTCTAACTATTTAAAACAATGATAGAAATCAGAAATCCAAACGTTAATAAAATGCATATCCTGCCATGATGGATGTATAGATCTATAGAGTTATATAAAGAAGTAATTACTTAAAAATAAATACTGTGAGATGTAATCACAAGGTATGCTAAGACAAACATTTAACTCAGATTATTGACTTTTTCTTGTGTTCCTAAATCCAGCTTGTGTATTTATTTTTCTTATGTTTTACTTCTCCATTTCCTTTCCGATTACCTTGTCTTATGGAAACACACATATCGATGGACCCAAATGACCCAGTTTTACCAATTGTTTGCAAGTTGTCACTTTGATCCTTTTTTAATAAACTGTTAAACTTATATCTTATGTCTCCTAATTAATAAATTACAGG
The DNA here is from genome assembly GCF_000327345.1 of Myotis davidii. Taxonomy (NCBI): domain Eukaryota; kingdom Metazoa; phylum Chordata; class Mammalia; order Chiroptera; family Vespertilionidae; genus Myotis; species Myotis davidii. The sequence continues at coordinate 628,194 of NW_006293530.1, read as the reverse complement.
TGACAGGTTTATTAGCACATAATTCCTGAAAGTTTATGAGACTGTTATATAATAAAAATAACCTTTTTTTCGTAACTTCATTGGTTGAATCCAATCTCCCTATTCAATCAAGTAGTTAGTGGGTCTATAGGTGTGTGTGGGGGGGAGTGGGGGAATCATGCTATATAAAATACTTTTCTAACAACTTCAGAGGAGTCTACTAAGAACTCAAAAGAGGACAGCTCTCAGAAAGTCATCCTCCTATTAAATACCAGCCAAAAAAAAAAGACTTCTTCTGGAAACTTCTACCTAGCTTTCTAGGCCACATTCTTATTAGTGTTTCTCTTGTACAAATTAACAAAAGGATAGGAAACACAAATCAATCAGATCAATTTTGTTTTTATTTATTTTATTTTTTAGGATGCAATATGTGATAGATTAGAAAGTTTGGAGGAAAGGACATTTCCATAACTTTTCCCAGACTCTGCCCCCATTAGGAAAGGTTGCTGGGATGAGTCTCCTCTATGAAATGATGAGTTACAATGCTCTGAGGAATAACATCACACTATTGGTCACTGTCAATAGAATGTGATTCACACTCATTAATGTAAATCAGCCAAGGCAAATCAGTAAGGATCTTCTGTTAACAAAATATACTATAGAAACTTAAAAGAAAATCAGTTTCTCAATAGTCTCAAATAAGATGAGATTTCTTGTTTTTCGCTTCAGAACTTATTTTCACCATGGCTTAGAAACTTGGAACATGTGTGTTTTAATTTGCTTTGTTTATGTTTAAGTCCCTTTCCCACTTAAGTGTGAGATATCAAATCTTGAAAGAAAAACGAAAAACAGAGAGAAGGTAGAAGAGAAGAAAAAGAAAAAAGATATTAGAACAGTGGTTCTCAACCTTCCTAATGCCACGACCCTTTAATACAGTTCCTTGTGTTGTGGTGACCCCCAACTTCATTGTTACAAATTGAACATAATTAAAGCATAGTGATTAATCACAAAAACAATATGTAATTACATATGTGTTTTTCAATGGTCTTAAGCGACCCCTGTGAAAGGGTCATTCGACCCCCAAAGGGGTTGTAA
>NW_006293530.1:625342-627048 GCF_000327345.1 Myotis davidii | reverse complement strand
AATGGGTTATTCAAACCACAATCAATGGAGTATTCAATCGAATGGGATAACTTATATAAGTTCAGAAAATCAAAATAAATTTTATTATTTTAGCAAGCAAATAATTACAGAAGCCAAATCAGCAGGGTTAAAATATTAAACAACAATTTTTACCCCAGTATGGTTGCTACCATGCTTTAGTTATAGTATCAATAAATAAGGATAAGCCTACATAATAAAAGCTTAATATGCAAATCAACTGAAATGTGGAACCACCAGTGGAATGACCAGTTACTATCATGCACACTGACCACCAGGGAGCAGACACTCAATGCAGGAGCTTCCCCCAGCCTGAGCCGGGGCCTGCGAGTGGGCAGCGCCAGATTGGCCAAGGCGGGTGCCAATGGGGGCCTCCCAACTGCCCCACTGGTCACCACACAGATCAGCCCTGATTGCCGGCCAGGCCTAGGGACTCTACCCATGCATGAATTTCGTGCACTGGGCCTCTTGTAAGTACAAGTGCTAAATTCAATGGTGCAGATTAGTTACCGGCTTAATTAAATGGCTAGCTGTCATTCTGACACTATTATCTAGGTGGATGCTAAATGAACTTGTCACCCTCTTTCCTTTATGTCTCAGCCATCTCTATGTAGACCTGAGGTTTCCCTTTCATATATGGGGCAAGAACCACAGTATGAATCCTTTGCTATGCTGTTCTTGGAATAACAGGTTCAAAACACTTGTGTTGAAGGTAACCTTGGAGAAAATAATTTGACAGATTATATGTACTAAATAGTAATCTACAACTAGGACCTGCAAGTAAAATTACTACTATTGCTTTCTTTTTTAAAGGAACATAAATCTTCAGTCATTAAAATCAAGAAAGCTGCATAATAAATTATTTCTCCTGTTAAAAATAAGTGAAAGATAAATTTTGGAAATAATCATTTATTAATCAAGTAACCAGCAATTCTCATATCATGAAATTATAAAAGTTGTCCAGAAGGAGGGGGCTTCATCATTCCTCCTTAAGCTCTTGGCCACTTACGCTTTTGCAACCTTGAATTAATAATGAAGAGAGTGACACCCAGCTGCTGTGGCTCAGTGGTCAAGCAATGACCTGTGAACCAGGAAGTCATGGTTTGATTCCCAGTTAAGGCACATGCCCAGGTTGGGCTTGATCCCCAGTGCAGGAGGCAGCCAATCAATCATTCTCTCTCATCATTGATTTTTTGTATCTCTCCCTCCCTCTCTCTTCCTCTCTGAAATCAATTAAAAATAATAATAATCAAGAGAGTGGGAACTTTTTGGAGATACTGTGCAATTCTTTCATTTTGGAAAACAAAACATGACCCAAAGTGTTTCAATGACTCTGCTCAGACTGTGCTTTTCTCTAGCACACCTCCTGGTTTGTCGCTTTGGTGTTTCAAAGACAAACCACATTTGGAAACCTGGTGACCCCTTTACTTTTATATATTGGTATATAAGTCCCCAAAGAACTGTTATGTTTAACTGTTATTGCAGATTGTGTTTTACAGTTGCCCAAGGTTGTGTTAAAGAGGGTGTTTTTGCTCTTTGACTTGAGCATGTTATCTGAAATGTTATTTTACTGATTCACAAATGCCTCACAAGCTGAGAGTTTTACTCTCCATGTCACCAATAAACCATATTCCTTATCAGACTTCATTAGAGGTTCAAGTCCTGGGCCAGGGATCTGGCTAAAACTG
>NW_006293530.1:623487-625098 GCF_000327345.1 Myotis davidii | reverse complement strand
TTCTTGCCAGTGGAGGAGGGGTGTGGGGTGTTTGTGTGTGTGTGTGTGTCTGTTTTATCTATCTATCTATCTATCTATCTATCTATCTATCTATCTATCAACTATCTATCTATCTATCTATCTATCTATCTATCTATCTATCTATCATCTATCTATCTATCTATCTATCTACCTATCAACTATCATCATTCATCTATCATCATATATCATCTATTTCATATCAAATTCACCTAACAAAAAAGAGCTGATCATGGCATACATTAGTTAATATATATGTCCTCTCTTTATAGAGATTTTGATAACTTTATAAGCTTTGAAATATACTATCATAGTTGGTCAATATAACAATTCTATGAGAGATGAATGGAGCTAAATCTTTACCTTCATTTTACACTTGCTTTTAAAAAAAATCTAGGAGAAAAGAAAACCACTCTAGATATAAGATTAGTAAATGATGGAGCTCCAAGTTAAATACTGCCCTATATCAGAAACTATGTACATTCATAAGCTATGGATTTAGGAATCTTGATAAATGTAGTCTCTGTCTTTTGGTGTACACTTAAGAAGTTTTGAGGTAAACTCGACAAAGAATCAAGGTAAAGTTTATAATTTCTTCAGCTCTATTATGTAAAATTTCATCAGGAATTGAAATTCATTCTTTTGAAGAAGTACTTTCAATCACACTGAGTGCATACCGGAGTCCCCATATCCAGGGTTTCACGTTTTGAGCCTGAAGTTACTGGTTTTAAATATTGCTCCCTAAATTTTCTTCATGTCATGGTACACACAGAAAATTATAGTTATGTAACATGAAGGAGTAAATAGAGGACATTGGATGCTTCATATGGGGATTTGTGAATGAACGCATAAGTGAAAAAACACACAAAGTAAAAAGAATATGAGAATATTAAATTTTGAAATTTTATAAAATTTCCAATAGGATATTATCAAAAATTTAAATAAGACACTTGAGTTTGCTTTTATGAGCAGATTACTTAAAAAGTTAACCTGGGAATTAATCAAGATATTTAGTGATTCCAGTTTTGAAAAAAATCCCTTTTTATTAAAGTATAATCCACATATACTATTATGTTAGTTTTAGGTGAACAACATAGTTATTGAATACCTATATATGTTATGAAATGATCATTATGACAATTCTAGTAACCTGTTACTGTACAAAGTTATGATATTATTGACTATATTCTACTAGAGCAGGGGTGGGCAACCTTTTTGTGAATGTGTGCCAAAACCAGCAAAATCTCTGACTCAAAATTCCTCTGTGTGCCAACCCTAATTTTTTGAGAACATGTTATGCCTGCTTAATATCTCTTAAGGTGTACGTATGTGAAGAACTTTAAAGAAATAGTAAAATTCATTTGAGCGACAAAAACACAGTATATGATGATGAAAAATACATTTATTTTTTAATGTATACATGTACACTGATAGTTCGACAGAAAACTTTATGACTCTGTTTGATATTATCAGTGGGACTTCTGCTGCTGCATTACTGATGACAGAGATTTTACATCAGGTTTATATTTCGTGACCTTCAGAGATATACACGAGCTACAACTTTCATCCGTCAGGCTACTCCTATTACAAGCC
>NW_006293530.1:614876-623232 GCF_000327345.1 Myotis davidii | reverse complement strand
TGCATCCGTCAGGCTACTCCTATTACGAGACTTAACAAAATTCATCACTGAGAACAAAGATTCACAAAAATTGTAAATGGAAGATTATAAGAGAGGGTTTCGCATGCCAGCAGAAGTTACTGGCGTGCCATGTTTGGCACACTTGCCAGGGGTTGCCCACCCCTGTGCTAAAGGCCCAATGTATAAAATTCATGCAAAAGTAGGCCTTCCTTCCCCCAGCTGCTGGCACCAGCCTCCCTCCAGCACCTGTCCCCAGCTTCCCTCACAGAGGAAAGCCCCGCCCACCTGCCATAGCCCACTGGTCAGTGGCCTGGGCCTCCCTCTGTGGGGTGATCATGGAGTGATGGCCGGGCCCCTGACCAATCACATCACACCTGCTTTGGATGGCCTGGCACCAGTGGGTATAATAGTGTGGTCCTGGATGGTCATCCGGATGGTCATCAGGATGGTCATGCTGCTGATTGGGCGTTTGGTTTATTTGCATATTACGCTTTTATTATATAGGATATGTTGTATATTACATCCCTATTATTTATTTGTTTTATAACTGGACATTTATAACTCTTAATACACTTTACCTTTTTTACCCATCCCCCTACCTGCTTCTTCTCTAGCAATCATCAGTTTTTTTGTATATCTATGAATCCATTTTGTTGCTAGCTTATTTGTTTTAAACTTCAAATTTCACATATAAGTGAAATCATGCACAATCTGTCTTTCTCTGTCTGACTTATTTCACTTAGCATAATACCCTCTAAATCCATATATGCTCTAGCAAATGGCAAGATTTCAATTTTTTTATGGTACTATTCCATGGTATATATGTACCACATCTTACTTATCTGTTTGTCTGCCAATGGACAGCTAAGTTGCTGCTATATATTGGCTATAAAAGAGAAAGATGCCAATTGACCATCACTTTGTGACACCCACCAGTCAATCAGGAGTGAGCATGCAAATTAAACCAATAAAGATGGCAGGTTAATTGGCTACATAAGCGCTGAGTGGCTGGGAGAGGGGTGGCCCCTTGCACGCATGCCAGCGCCAAGCAGGCTGGGTCCCGGGGACGGGCATCCTAGGGACCCAAGCCACTCTGAGCTTGTAGGCCTGCACATAGGCCTGGAGTGGCTGGGGTTCCTGAACAACCTCGGCCACTCAAGACCTACGTGCCCAGGTACCAAGTGGTTAGAGGCAGGGAGGGAACATCCCTGGGACCCAGGCTCTCTGAGCTGGTGCGTGAGCAAGTGGCCAGGGGCGGGACAGGAACATCCCCCGCAGCGAGTGAGCAGACAGCAGACTGCGGGGGACTGCTTGCCCCTAGCCACAGCCCCCCTACAATGAGTGAGCAGACAGCAGGGTTCTGCTTGCCCCAGGGCCTGTGGTTGCATCAAGCAGGAAGGTCCACAGACAGCAGAGAACTATAGGGAGCAGACCTAAGCCATCAGTAGGATATCCCCTGAAGGCTCCCAGATTGGAGAGGGTGCAGGTCAGGCTGAAGGACCCACCCCCCCATGCACGAATTTTGTGTATCGGGCCTCTAGTTTATATAGATAATAGCCTAAGCGACCATTACAACTGGTTGACCAAACAACTGGTCAACTATTCGCTATGGCGTGCACTGATCACCAGGGTGCAGATGCTCAACACAAGAGCTGCCCCATGGTGATCAGTGCTCTCTCCCACAGCCAACCTCCTGTGGTCAGCCAAACACCTGCAGTCCCTCCCCCTGGCAAGCTGGCCCTGAGACTGGGTGAGATGGCCCCAAACACCAGCCAGGCCAAGGGACTACATCCGTGCACAAATTTGTGCACCGAGACTCTAGTTGTAAATAATCCTGCAATGAACATAGGGGTGCAGATATCTTTTCAGATTATTGTTTTTGATTTCTTTGAATTAATGCCCAGAAATGGAATTGATGGTAGTTCTATCTTCAGGGATTTTTTGTGGTGTGTGTGTGTGTATGTGTATTTTTACTGTCTTCTTCAACAGGAAATTTTATTCACAGATGTAGGTCCTACCAAATGGCAAAATATAATTTATTATATATTGTTCCAATTGAAGGAAATTTATCTGTAAACATTAACAAGGTTTCCCACAGTCAGTCTCTAAATTGTACTCTAAATCTATAATCATTCTTTAAATCTATCAGTCTTCCTTTTACATTATTGATAAATAAAATCTCGAAATTTCTTGTAGTAATGAAAATGTATTTGAAATACAAACATGTTTATATCATGAATTTTTAAATGTTGGTAAAATGTTTCTATTAATATTGATAATTATTTTGTATGATTCAAATGAAAAGACTAAATAATACAACTCAATACTCTCCAAAAATTATTGATTAAAATACATAAACTACATCAAAATGTGCTAATGTTTTTCATGCAGTTTTTGTAATTTAAAAAATGTTTTCAAGGTGTTAAACAATTTCACTTCAATACGCTGTTTTGGATACTGATAATTTTTCTTCAACAATTTTCCAAATGATAATTTTCCACAATAATTATGCACAAATTTAAAACAATTTTTCTTAGCTCATAGACTTTAGACAACATGCTTTGCACAGCAAATGTGCTCAATATGAAACAAAAGAGAGTGCTATTGTTATCCTAGTTCTTTGCATAAAGTTGAAGAAATATAATGACCTGAAAATATAGAATCACCATCTTTTAATATTCATTCAATATAAATCTGAATCTTCAGGCAGACCATGATTTGTAAGATCTTCTCTATGAATTAAACAATGTGTTATATAAACCCCAGACTTTGCAGGACAAATATTAATTAGTGCAGCCATATAATTTATCTTCCAATCCAAGATACTATTGTGAGTAAATGAGTGTTATCTATATATATAAAAGGCTAAGTGACCAACCATCCATCCATCTGACCAACTGACCATCCGACTGAATGGCCAGCTGGTACATACGACAGGCACTGGCAATTTAAAAATAAACATTGACTAGTGCATGCATGATACATATAAAGCTCTTGCTGGCACCAATCACACATATACAGGGAGATATTAGAATAAGTTTAATCAATTTATCAGTCGTTTTTTATCAATGTTGTTTTTATATCATGTTTTTGTTGTTTTTATATCATCTTTGTTGTTGTTATATCATGTTATTATTTATTAATCAATTTATATATTATTTTCACGTACATTTCACTAATTTTCTCTCATCTCTGACACTTCTATTATAAAGAGTGAATAGTGATATTAAAATATTTCTTCTAATTAACTTCCTTTTAATGTGCATGAATCTGTGCACCAGGCCACTAATTAATTACATTAGGCTATCACAAGAAGTATAAAGAAGAAATATCCCAGGCCAAATTAATATTAATGTACTAATATGCTTAGTAACACTAACACTAATTTACTTAAATCTCATAACAGTCTATGTATGATGTAGGACATACTGTCCTCTCCCTTTAAAAATTAGGGTGTTAAGGCAGAGTGTTTAGGTCAAGTAACTTTTAAATGAGTGCCGGGAGCCGGTCCAAGGTCACCTCTCTGAGAAAGGTTGTTTCCCCAGGTAGGGATTTTCCCCTGAAGTTAGGGAGGGAATAAAACCTCTTAACTGCCAGGCGGGTAATTAATCACTTTAACTACGAACAATCATGCTTAAGCTACATAATCTTTACTCCCTGGAATGGAGATAAGAAATGCCCTAACCTTTGGAATAGAGATTGATAAGATTAGAATCAACTGGTATAAATACAGATGCAACAAGACAACAAGAGACAGAACTTAGAGGCAGACCTCAGAAGGCAGACCTCAGAAGGCAGACCTCAGAAGACAGACCTCAGAAGGCAGACCTCAGAACGCAGACCTCAGAAGGCCACCCTCAGAAGGCAGACCTCGGAAGACAGACCTTAGAAGACAGAACTTGGAACACAGAGCTTAGCAGACGGGACCTACACAGAACCCAGAACTTCGCTGGAGAGAGCATGGAAGAAGATCCTGGACTGAACCTGACTACAGAAATTGGCAAGAGAACCCGGCTACAGAACCTGGCGACCGAACCTGCCTGGAGAACCTGGCCCGAACCTGGCTGGAGAACCTGGCGAGTGGACGTGGCCGCAGAGCCTGGCTGGAGATCCTAACCAGAACTTCGCTGGAGATCCTGACTAGAACTTGACTGGAGATCCTGCCTAGGCTGCTGATCAACTGAACGCTCCGTGTCATTCCTTCTTCACCTACTCCGTCCACACCTTTGGGGACCCCTGGACATGCTGGGGTTGGACCCCGGCATCTGGCGCCCGAACAGGGACCCCTAGGTAAGCGCCCCGCACTCGGGACGGATAGGACTCCACCATAGGAAGAGGGTGGATAGTCTTTGCCGACTCCGTCCACACCTTTGGGGACCCCTGGACCTGCTGGGGCTGGACCCCAGCAAATGAGAGAGACAAAGTCTGTCCCAGGCAATGCTGAGATTTGGGTGCATTGATATGGGGCTTGGTGATGGCACACTTGACTTTGTATGCCTGCTTCTTTGGTCATTAAATATATATATATATTTCCATTTCATATTTGCCATAAATAGTTTTCTTTGTTTTTCTATGAAGGAAGAGTAGCATTCTTCAAAGCACTTTTCTTCATGGTCTCTAACCAGTGCAATTTGTTTCATCTTCTGAGTTAGTATGGTCTTTATGTCATTGGGCACATTAGCAATGCATTATTCAAAATGGTATATTTCCTATTCATTTGCTTCATTGGTCCCCAGCACTAGCTTGGAACATTAATTTATGCAAGGTAGTAAGATAAGCTACTCTGTAAGGTATAAAACATTGTGGATTTCACAATTGCTTGTGTGATTTTTGTGACTAGCTAATACAGTATGATCTCATACTGCTGGAACTAATCTCCTGAGGGTAATTTGTTTCTTATTTTGTACTTGCATAATCTTAAAAGAGTGAAAAAATCTTTTCTGTCCCATATATGATACTTTGTTTAGCAAGGTGTAATAACAGTATTATTTATTTTATAATATAACTAAAGAGAAAATGGTTTAGGCTGAGGTAGAGAATTATAGACACATACATCCAAATATAAGATAAACTCCATTGTATTACCTAATAAATAATAAACTTTGGAGACTATTCTATTTTTTATATTGCATGCTTTAATCAAATAGTTACCCATCTTTTCTATATCTATATCTATGTATCTATATTTATACCTATCTATATATCTGTATTTATATAGATAGCTTTATCTTTCTACCTCTATATCTATCTCTGTCTATATGTAGGGTGTCCCAAAAAATGTTTACAATTGATGTTTCTTTCTTTTCAGATGTAACTTATTAGAATTAATAATTATTCAGAGTATGTATACATTTTGGGGGGTATTTACATGGGGAGTTATTGGCCTTTATGGCTTCAGAAGACTGATTTTTCAACATATATATGTGGGAAAGCCTTTGGTACCTCATGTCCACGTCACATCCCATGGCACAGTTTTGAGTTCAGCCACAATTGCAGGAGATAGTTCCATGGGGAACTCAGCCTATTCCATTCAGGATCACTCTTCAAGCATAACAGGTAATCTTTTTGTGTTATGTCTCAGGGCCTTCTAGAAAAAAACAAAACAAAACAAAAAAACAACAACAGGAAGATCACCTAATTCAAGCCAAAATATAGCCAAAAATCAGAGGAAAATTAAGATCATGCAGGAGTCACCTGCAACCAGTGGGGACTGTCAGCTGCTGGAGAAATGTCCATCTCCCTCTCTCAGACAGGCAAGTATGAGATGCCTCCTGTCATCTTCTAGGTGATCTTAGAGAAGCCACCTCCTTGTAACCCAGAGACAATTGGAACAACAGGGCTTCATACTGGCTTGTTTCTTCTCTTCCTCTCTGTACCCCTCATTCCTGTCCCTTTGAAACACCTTCCTGACAATTTCATGTGCTACAGTCCTTGCTTCAAATATTGCTTTTTAAGGGTATCAAAAGAAGGCAATATAAAGCACAGAATTTTAAGAACACTTAAAGTAAATTTGGATAAACAGTTATAAAGCATTAAGTATAGGTAAACAAAATATAACATTGGAATGCTATTTCCAACTAAAGTTTTGGAAAATGTAAAATAAATGTAATTGACATGCACATAATCAAAATGTTGTTCTAATCAATTTCTGAATTCCAAAATATTCAAGTTCTCTTCATTGCATTTTTTGCTCATTTAGACAGGCAATCATTTTTTTTTGTTTTTGGATTATGCTTTTCTATCTAATTGCTTTGGTAAACTATAATTATTTCTAGTAATTCTTTTGTAGATTTTTATGATTTTTTAGGTTGAAAATCATATATTCTGAAAATGCAATGTCTGTATTTTCTAAAAGAACATTATCCCATTTCCTCATTTCATAAAGTTTATTCAATTACTGATATTTCAGTATTAAGTTTTTTAGGTATTTTTGTATTTTAAGCAATATATCAAGCCCATTGAAGACATATGTCATGACTTCAATTATTTTTGTATCATTTTCTCATAGTACATAGAAAAACTCACTTTATATACATATAATAGAAGAAAATGTTGTAAGCATATAAATGTAATAGTTTTCTATTGCTGCAGTGTAAAGACCAGGATTTTACTTTGGAAGTCTAAATTCTTGATTATTTGCCTTTAAACTATTTTTCTATAATAAATAATGTGTGTTTTAGGTAAATTTAACTCTGTACAATTACACAATTATGCCCTTACATTTTAAATTGTGCTCTTAAATTGTTAGCTATATGTCTTTCTGTTCAGATGGTTGAAGTCTGTTTGAAGAACAAAGAAACAAAACAACAGAATGTTAATACTGAACCATATTAATGAATATCTGATCATCCCTATTCTCTTCCTTTGCTTATATGTCAAGTATATTCACATATGTTTCAACCATATTTAATTATTTGCATTTACAATAATCCCAAAATAATAAAATAATGAAACTGATGTGTAAGAGAGCAATGTCCAGAATATCTTCAACCTAAAAAGCCAATATTAACATATTCAGTCATATTATCTATCTATCTATCTATCTATCTATCTATCTATCTATCTATCATCTATCTATCTATCTATCTATCTATCATCATTTTTTAAAAATTTGAATAGAAAGCAGGTAATACAAGTGAAGGATAGAGTTGGGGATCGCTAGTTCCAAGACATGTTCAGTGTTAAGAAAACATTCCAATGCAAAAAATAAATCTACAAAAGTAACCTAGATTCCAGATAAGTATCCACAGAGTAGTCACTCTAGTTACTTTAGTCTCAATATTTTATCTAAATGAAAAGATGTAAGAGCTATAGAAAAAAACTTATTTAAACAATTAGTGAGTTTGAATACTTTTCATTTTTGACCTGTTATTATTGATTTTTCTTCTATCATTATCATTTTTTATTACAAATAGATTGCTTTAATGTTTCAACATGTCACCACTCCTGATTTTAAGATTTAATATTTTACTTTCATCACTTCACTGTCTTATTAAAATGCTTCTCCAGAAATACATAAACATTACATTTCTAATAATCTAAGTAATATGAGAATATTTAAATTAACCTACACTAATATCACAATTTTGGTTTATATTGATGATGGCTATAGGTAGCTACAACCAGCATCTAAAATTTGTTTTATAATTAATTCAGTTCAGGAGTTGAAACAATTAGAACAATTAGCTAAATTGTAGTAAGCTAAATATTTACTGCAATTTAAAAACAGCAATAATGACAAGATCAGTTTTTTCCTGATGCTTTAAATTTAGCAAATTTGATAACACTTGTTATGTACCCATACATTCCGACAATCTGTTGATCTTTATTTTAGTACTATAGGCCCAGTGCATGGTTTTGGAAACTGGTGGGGTGCCTCAGCCTGGCACTATGGGGATTAGGCCAAAACCCGCTCTCTGACATCCCCCGAGGGTTCCTGGATTGTGAGAGGGTGCAGGCCAGGCCAAGATGACCCCACTGATTCACAATAGGGGCTGGGGAGGGATCATGGGAGGGCTCCAGGGCACGTCTGGCCTGTCTTGCCCAATCCGGATTGGACCTGGCCGTATGATGAGGAACTACGGGAGGTTGGCTGGACAAGGAGGAACTGTGGGAGGGCTCCAGAGTGTGACAGGCCTCTCTTGCCCAGTCCCGATTGGCCAGATACCAGCAGCAAGCTATCCTACCGGTCGGAGTGTCTGCCCCCTGGTGGTCAGTGTGCATAATAGCAACTGGTCTAACAATCCAACGAATGGTTGGACACTTAGCATAGTAGGCTTTTATTATATAGGATTTTCTCATTTTATTATTGATGCATACTTTGCTTAAAGAATTCTTATGTAAAATACTATTTTTA
>NW_006293530.1:607341-614827 GCF_000327345.1 Myotis davidii | reverse complement strand
AGGGAAAGATACAATTAAGTGTTATATACTATTTGACTTGTATAAACTATAATTGAGACAGAGAGACCAATTAAAGGTTCATTCATTAATACTAACACAATGCCAAAGAAAAAACACAAAATTTCATGGACTATGAAATGTGATATTGTTATTGATTCATTATAATATATGCATCCTGAGATTAATCGATATTCCTAATGTTATTTTCTAAAAAAAATAAAAGGACTTCCTCACTGTAATACATAAGTTTTATTTCAATTTTTAATTTAAGGGAATCATAAAGAATACATGCAGAAAGGAACCATTGAAGTGTTTACTATTTTGGAAGCTTAATACGGACAAATCTTTTAAGGGGACTTTTCTTACATTATAAATGTAGTCTGTATGCTGGAATCCAGGTTTGTTATTACCTCCCTCTCACTAAATATATAAAACATTACAGCTATAAGCCAGGAAAAAAATAATGTTTCAAAATATTATGAACAAAGTTAGGAACATAAAATACCTTAAAAATGACATGTAAAATTAAAATTGCATTTGTAAACTAGCATATGAAATTTCAAATAACCATCATAAAGATTAAGAAAAACAAGAAGAAATGTTCATAACCTTCCAAATAACAAGTATAAAAAAATTTAACCTACCTAAATCAGAACTTTAGTCTCTTTTATTTCTTAAAATCCATCCTATTTGTGTGTGTATCATGAATTAAGACAAGAACTATATAGATGGGAGGGATAATAAAGGCTCCTTTAGCCAAGAAATTTACATAATGCATCTCAGGTAAGAAGTTATTAAATGGAGCATTATAAGAAAGCAGCCTTGGAGATGCATAATTTCATCAAGCAACAGCCCAATACACAAATTAAGACTGGGGCAATTGCATGTTGTCCTTTGTTAAATGTTCCAGGGAACTAGCCATTAAGAGTGCTAGACCTGTGTACAAGCATTTCTGTCTTTACACAGGCATCTCCTTTACTTTCTTGTTTAGCGATGGAAAGGTTAGAGGTCAATGCGCCAAGTGTATAGGAGGGGCCATTGTGCAGAAAAGCATCCTGAGAACGAGAGACAGATTGACTTGTTAGAAAACTACACAGTTAATGAAGGGACAAAAAAAATGTAAATCTAAACTTTAAATGTTAGCAATAGTATATTTTTGTTTTAATTTGCTATTTGAGCAGATCTGAATCTTATCTAATTCACTCAATTGGAAATAAACACACACACATACACATTTTAAAAAACAATCCTCAAAGGATTTAGTGATGATTAATTAGATAGATTGATGTCTAGAGAAAGAAAGATTAAAAAAAAAATGTGTTAGAAGGGTAAAAAGTTCAAGCTCTTAAGAATTCCAAGTTCCTGGTTCCTATTACATATTTTATTATTATAATTTTTTTCTTAGTGTGACTGTATTCAGACCCCTTAGAACCTCAACGGTTAGAAAGAAAAAGAAAAAGATGTGAGCTGCCACCTGGCAGGAACACCTCCCTCCACCTCCTCTATATACTCCACATCTAACAATGCTTCATAAAAATAGCAACTCTTAGATTAAAAAAGAATAACTTTGAGTTAAAAAAATTAGTCTGTTTCGGTGGTCTGCTATTAAAAATAATGTTCACTCACTCGAGATAAATCATGAAAACATTCCAAACCTTGTTATTACTATCTTTGTGACCCTTTCTCTCTTTGATCCAGAATGGAAATTTGGCAAAATGCTTACTGAAGACATTAACACCAAGAAAAACAAACCTGTTGTTACAGATGCTGCCTGTTTGCAATGAGATGTGTTCCTTCACCTATGATATCACCAGATCTGTATTTACGTTTAGGCTTTATAGTGACATTTACATTTTCAAATTTTAGCAGCCTATAGTTTATTATTAATTTCAACTTCTTTTCACCAGGCAATTGAAATTCTTGAGTACCATAACCATCACTATTGTTGTTTAGAGTAGGAATCTGGATCATAAATATTACAAGTCACTTGTCCAAGGATTTGAAATGTCTTTGGAAGTCAGCACAAAGGTATTTAGAAGTTCATAGGATTATATTAAGTATTTGTGTCAATATAGACAGCAAGACACATTCTTCTGTTGCTAGAAACTGGCCCATAAAAATGTTCCCACATTTATCACTGAAGGAACCCTATAGGGTTAGTTGAAGGAAGAAAGAATGTTTTAAAGGATGGATCTTATCATATAGGATCTAGTATTCACAGTTGAGGCTGACATTCCACAGTGAATTCTTCCATTCAGTGTTCTACTTCTATTTTCAGAAGAAACTTAACATGAGAAACAGTTACATGCACACACAAATCAAAAGTAATCATGCAGAGGGAGTTTCTGAGTGATCTTTAAACTTGAGAATTTTTGATAAGAACTGAAAAATGTATTATTGCATCTAATATATATACTTTTATCACTAAATATCTGTTAATATTCCAAAGAATCAAGTAAAAGTAGGTTAACCCTAACATTAAGTAAAGGAAAACTATGAACTGCATCAGATATTATGAGAGAAGTAATAAGAATAATTTACTTACAAATAAATATTATGTTATAATGAAGGAGTTAGGAGAGAAATAATAAAATTACACAGATGTTTAAGATGTTTGGTTTATATGACTATATAGCAACAATGGTGAGTTGCTCATATGTCAAAATTACCAACCAAAGTAAGTTAAGATTGTGTTAAAAGTAATGTTATTGGAGTGGATTATTGACTTGGGACAAAATAGAAAGAAACAAACAAAAACACATGACTGCAGATATTATTTAAGTTTTGATTTGAGATTTAAGTGAAGTCTGTGAATGTGGGCCTTAAAAGTAGGTAAGGAAGAATGTACTAGCAGACACACCTTTTACATAATTAGACCAGGGGCTGCTTGAAGGAATGAAAGGTTCCGCCAGCCAAATAGACCAAAAAGGTTGCCAGGTAGTCTATGTATGAGAAGGTTCCCGGTCTAGTGTTTCTTCCTTCAGTGGGATATGGCCTTTAGATGGAGGACTTGTGAGATTGCCTAGATGATCACTCCTTTCATATCACAGGGTATTGTCTTTTTCTTCTGCATCCACAACCGAGATTGTTACATACAAGTAATAACTTAAAGTAATTAACATATAAATCAATTTATTCTAATTAGTAAAAGTGATTATGCAAAAATACCTGATGGATTATGTATTGATTTTCTGGCTAATCATAAGAGGTGACATAATTTTTTCTTAATACTCTCTGGCAGACTTGGAATTTTATAACATTGATTAAACTTCTGACCGCAAGAAAAATTAGTTAAAAATTTATGTCAATATAATAGCTAATAAAAAAGTCTAGTGGAAAAGAACAAATATGAAATAGTCAACAGAATCAAATGTTTTTCTTTGAAAAGATTAATGACATTGAAAAAGTTCTGCTGATAATTAATTGAGAAAAAAGGGAAAGGGAACCAAAATAGTTGTATCTTCTTGATTGAAGAAGATATAACTATTGGAGATGTAGCCATTAAAAAATAATAAGAAATAGTATTAGGAACAAATTTTTGCCAAAAAATAATAATAATAACATGAATAAGAACTAGAGGTGGGGTTTGAATGTGGGCATTCAGAGACCAAGGACTCACTGTTAGAAAGAAATTGGACAATGAGCGGCTTTAAAAACAGTTATTTTTATAATTGGCAAAAGATACCTCTAGAAAATTCTAAGCAATAAACATTATATTCATTTAATACTATTTGAACAAGGGTGTTCATTTATCGTGCTCAACTCAAAAGAGTTTTATATGCCCAAATAGGAATAGTGAAACAGATGTTGATATATTCAGTTGTTCTTACTAAGTCGCCAGTGAAATTTACAAAGAGTTCTTATCTTAATACTACATTTACATGACAAGTCTAGTAGAAAAAAATAAGAACACAGAGATGAAAACATGGCATCATGTCAGTTAGGCCTCAAGCACAGATGAGGGACTGGAAAGAAAGTGGTAACAGTATTTTTGTCTTGATGGAGGCATACGAAGATGATTATTTCTTTTATTTCTCTGTCTTCTCCATATATTTAACAACAGTCTTCTGTCACATGTCTATTGAAACCAAAATAAATAAGCTATTTCTAAGTATTGTTTTAAAATATCAAGTAACGTTTTCCGTCTCAGTGTTCTAACTGAGGGTGAAACATAGAGGGGCCTTTCATGGACCCAGGAGCTTGCCCATTGGTTGGCCAGTTTCCGTTTTCAGGAAGCAACACATCGAATTGTAGGACAGAGAAAACTGGTTCAGAGAACCCGCTGGCACAGAGGGATGTTCTGCAGATCAGATTAGATAATGAGCCAGAAAGGGCTTTAAAACCCGAAGGGCCCACAGAGATAAGGTGCTGCTGCATTCTGGTAAAGTGAAAAACACACCATTGAATGAAATGCTTGTGATCTAATGGCCCAGAGAAATCAATAGTCTGTTATTTTAAGCTCTATCCTTGACTTATTTCCTACTCAAAGAGCGACTTCAGAAAGGAAAGTTAAGCTTCCTGTCCTTGACTTTTCCCTGTTGAATAACATGCGTAATGTTCTTTATTTCTGTGAAAAATGATTTGGGAGATCAATGCATTGAAAGGGCTCACTTCAGAATGTTATTACCACCACAGAATGACATATTACAGCTCATGAGATTTTAGGAAATGACATATCCAAATTATCTAAAGGTCAAAACCAGCACTAAACAGGCATGCAGTTTGCTTCCTTCATTTAGGCCAGATTCCTTCATGGCCATATGTAATGTGATTCTGTTACAAATCCTGAGGACATTGGGTTAGGTATTAAAAGGAAACTTTTATTAAACTCTGATTCACTTTAAACTGATAAGCGCTACTAGTGTGAAGGTTAAACAAGCACAGGAACACACTCTATAAAAGAACCTGAAGTCGCCGAAACCGGTTTGGCTCAGTGGATAGAGCGTCGGCCTGCGGACTGAAAGGCCCCGGGTTCGATTCCGGTCAAGGGCATGTACCTGGGTTGCGCGCACTTCCCCAGTGGGGGATGTGCAGGAGGCAGCTGATCGATGTTTCTCTCTCGTCGATGTTTCTAACTCTCTATCTCTATCTCTCTCCTTTCCTCTCTGTAAAAAATCAATAAAAAAAAAAAAAAAAGAACCTGAAGTCATGGCAAAGGCACAGACAAGAGGGAAAGGTAAGAGACCCAGTTCGCCTGCATTGAGGGCTGCACGTTAACAAAAACGGATGTCAATTGTCACAGGTGATTGGATCTTTTGATTCTTTATTGCTAATGATCTTCTATTGTGATTAGACCCCAACACCAAGGCCAGGAAATGAGGAGCATTTTTTAAAGACCCCAATAACTATTAATTCAAATCTTTTAAATATCTGTTGTGATTCTCTCTTCTATATCGAAACTATAATCACCATTTGTATCCTCGGTAGCAATTAGTGCTTACATTTTGGGGGTTTACGTTCATGGTTTATCCAGTTTGTCCATGTGACTATTAACATAAAAATATGAGCAATTTGCTTATGGATAGATTAAAAATCAGTTGTTAAAGCAGTATTTGGAAAGGTCAAGGTAGAGTCTATAAGAGGATAGAATTTTCAATGTCCCTTGCATGCCATAAAACTCTATCCTTTTCTCTTTAGTGAATGTGTACATTTTATTGCTTTTACTGGTAAGGAGAAAAGACAGGACAGAAAGCACAGAAATGGAACCTAGGAAAATAGCTTACAGTGAAACCAATTTCAGTACCCATGCTAATAAAGTTTTCTCTATACATATGGGCCTGATCCTTCCAGGAAAAAAAAAAAAAAGGGAGTAATTCTTCATTTTGTCTAGGGATTTTAACTCTTTCAATGCCCTGGGGCACTATACGGTGCATTAAATTATACTAAATAGCCAGAAAGAATTAACACACTTTCCAAGTCAAGTCTTTTATTTCTTTCTGCTGGGTAACATCAGGCCATTGATCATATTAGAAGGTCTATGCCGAAACCGGTTTGGCTCAGTGGATAGAGCGTCGGCCTGCGGACTGAAGGGTCCCAGGTTCGATTCCGGTCAAGGGCTAAAAAAAAAAAAAAAAAAAAAAGAAGGTCTACCCAAGTCCCACAGGCACTTTCCCTGATGTCAGAGCTAGCCAGGTGTGATGGTTTCCTTTCTTGAACTCCAATAAACTTCATAAGACCTATTCAACATCACTCAACTAAATCATATAATGGCAAATTTACAACCCATTGGCACTAAATGGTCTAGTTGGTTGTCCCTACTGCTTGCTAACTAAATATTAAAAGTCAGCTAACCCAACGTTCATCTAAAATTATGTGACTTGACCTTTATCATCCCAAAACTTGAGAAAAACTTTATGCCTCGCCACATTTCCCTTAATTATGTCTTTCCCCATTTGGTCTTGTAAACTGGGGGAACCAGTCAAGCTTTTTATCCCACCTCAGGGGGTCGAGAGAATAGGAAACCTGTCACTAATTCCTTTCACCTCACAGGCAAAACTCCTTCACCCAATTAACTCTGACCAGGTGCACCCTCCAGTGAGCCTGAGGAATGCACAGAGCTCACAACCCTGCTCCCATCTTGGCAGAGAGAGAGCCTAACCTGCACCTGATTAGCAAGCTTTGCTGGGGCTGCAAAAACTTGGGGAATGAACATAATGTCCTCCATGAAAGCTGGGAAAGATGGATGCTGCACGTAATGACTGCCCTGTGCATTAGCAGACCTATCTTTTATAGGAACCAGTTTATGCATACAGACAAGGAGGAGCCACTCAAACGAATCAACAGCCATGAATTTGCTAAGCTAGCATTTTGACCCAAGTCGTCCTCAACATATTCCCATGATCATTTAGGGTGTGGGACTAATTGTCTTGCATCTTTTAGGAATAAGTATAAACAGATTCAGATAAAATGAATGGTCAAAAACACAGCACAGAGGAAGAGAACAAAAATTTTAATTTAGAAATTAGGAGTGCCTATATCAAATATCAAACTATGACAAAAAAGGCAACAGGTAGTGGTTACATTGGAGGACGCTAGCATCCTAAAGGTCTGAATTCAAAACCCTGACTGAGTTAACACCTCACTAATTAGATATATTTGCATAAATTACTTAATCTCTGCTTCAATTTTCTCATGTGGTAAATGGAAAAACATGCAATAACTACTTTATAGGGTTGTAGTGAAGAGTAAATGGCATAATATAATCAAGGCTTAGAAGACAGGAAGAAACACAGTATGCACTTAATACTTTTTTGCCCTTACAATTATTGGAGACATTTAGTGAGTGAAAGCAGCAAAATAATCAAATGAAAAATATTTTCTCACCCAAACGGTAAGTCTATTTAAATGAGAAGTAAGGGCTTTGCCTAACCATTTGGCACCAGCTGGCTGGGATCCAGGAAATTAAAAGGGAATGGTTTAGAGCTGTGATTTTCAACATGTACTTAGCTGGGTCCTTAAGTAGTTTTTTGGAGGTGTTGGGGTCCTT
>NW_006293530.1:588920-607315 GCF_000327345.1 Myotis davidii | reverse complement strand
GGAAAGAGGCAGAGTGGGCCTTGAGCCAGCAAATTATCTCACTCCCACTCTAATCAGGGAGTATGTTTCTTTTGATCTATTTTATATTTCAGAATTTATCATATGATTTTATTTGAAATGGAAAAGCTAAAAGTGTTAAAAGGCACATGCTTAGTATAACTTGGAGGCAACTTCTGCCGATAGTATATGTGCCTTTTCCTTGAGTTATCTCCCCAATCCATCTTAGGTGAACATTGAAAATGCCCCCACCAAGAGGGTTAATGTTAGTATTAATCTATCAGCACTCACTTGCTGACTTATTATTAGGAGGTGATCACATAAATTTGAATCCACTGAATTTCCCTAGTTTCTAATAGGAATTACACACAACCGCGGGATAGAAAAATCCTAATGGATAGCAAGACCCATGAGAAGCAGTAGGGAAGGCTGGTCTTTGCTAGTGAGGGCTGGAAGATGCGTAAGCCAATCCTAACAAATCAGTCCTTAGAAAATCAAAAGAGCCTGTAATTCCTTATGAAAGCATGTGTCCAGGAGTTTGCTGAAGTCCTCATTTCCAATGTACAGTTTTTCAAGAGGGTTTTAAAATCTCATCAGTGGAGTAAACCCACCTAATACCACATAAGCCTTGTTTTTCTTTATGAAAATCCCTCTCTATTTTAGTGTCATCTGCTCATTGTCTCTGTGACTTTGACATTGCTTTCTAAGAATCAGGGCACACAACCAGGTTTAGAGCTCAATCCCCAGTGTGAGGCATGCAGGCGAGGAGTTTAACAGCCAGGCAGTTTGGAGTGAATACATACTGAGTTCAGGTTTGCAGTGAAGGTTTTACGTTGGATCTGGACAATGTAGGTTCAAAATCATATACTGTACCCTCCCAAATGGAACCTGCACAAGCCCCCTCATGGCTTTGCCTCAGCCTGCAATAGTCCAAGTAGGACAAGCCAGCACCCAAGAGTGTAAAAAGAAATCTTGTCTTTAGTTTGAGCCCTCAAAGAACTTTAAAAGGGATTTATGTTGTAACCCACAGCAACATCCTTGGAGACTTTTCATTTTTTCCTCAATTCTTTTCACCTGCTTCTTTGAGTATTTCATTTGTGAGTTCATCCCCTCCTCCCCACACCTGACTCATTCCACTCTCTACTCCAAAGAGTTCCTTTCCAGAGTTGACAAGGAGTTGAGCACCTTTTTTTTCTTCACTCATACCTAACACATTAGAAAGGGACGTCTTCAAAGAGCCTATCATATATTTGTATTAACAGGTTATCTAGTGCTTTCCCAGAAAGGTATTTTAGTGTCATGTTCAGATTTTGAGGATAAAGAGCTCAAATGTAGAATCAAATATTTGGAGGAGAAGTAAAAAATATTGGAAGAAATGTAATACAAACTGATTGAAAGTATTTTTCACGTGTATTTCTTATATCATTTCTAAAAACAGCCCCATCCCAAGTCTTTTTGTATTAATTTTCCATGTTACTATATCATACTCTTCCTATTTTCTACTACAAACAACAATAATACATAATTTTATGCCATTTTACAGCCTTGGCCCTATAACCCAATAAATTGCTGAGATTTTAGAGACTATTAAATAATTTTTGCCAATTCAGGTACATAAAAACTTACACTTTTTCAAGACTGAATTTTCCCCCAGAAGAAGTTGTTTTAAAACATTTTTCATTAACGAGAAAGTATTTCTAACTAAGCATAACTTTTCCAATGATTTTTCCCCTAATAAATCAAGGGGAAAATGAAATTAATTTTAAAAAGTACATTTTAAAATGGTCCAAGTCATATATGTGAGTTTCCTCAATAAAGTTTTAATTTTTTTTAATGTCCACTACCTCAATAAACACATGGCAGAACAAAGCAAACACTTCACAAGCTCTTGTGGGTATGGAGTTAAGTATCTGTGAGTATATAATGAGTGAGATGGAGAATTTGTGGCGTCTATTTCTTGACTTACCCAATTGAATGACTGCAACAAAATGTAAAATTTTGAGTTAACTTTATTCTCTAGCTTTTAGGTAATCACTTTATAAAACTGAGATAAGTGAAAACATGTATTTTTTTCTATCTAGCTTATCTCACTTAGCATAATGTACTTAAGGTACATCCATGTGGTTGCAAATGGTAGAATTTTTTTTTTACTCATGTCTGAAAATATTCATATATAATACATTATATATATATATACATATATACATATATACATATATATTTCAGAGAGGGAGGAAGGAAGAAGGAGAAAGATAAAAACATCAATGATGAGAGAGCATTTTAACAAAGACATATTTATTTTCCAAATTATATAACACTATGTTAAAATGGGTATTAATACCTAAATGTTCTTAGGTAAATGTGTGTTTTATAATCTATTAATTAATACATTATTTTTTATATTCCCCATCATAAACATGCTATACAAATCCAAACAAATAAGAAAATCTGCAATGTCCAAACTCTCATTCATGAGAGACTGACATAACTTTAGCTTCCAAACTAATTTATAATGTACATGGAATGCAATTTTTTGGCATATTACCTAGCCCATAGAAGTTATGTTTTCATCTCAGCCTATTCTTTGGAGATACTTGTTGAAATGTTAATAGAAAGGACTTTAGTAGGCTTTTTTCCAAATTATTTACTTTACACTCATGTCTGATACATGATCAGATTTTGAATAATACTCCAAACTTATTTTTCTTGTAAGACTTATATTTAATTTCTTTATTTGTGTTTTAAGTAGTTTATGTTACATTGCAAAAGGTAAAAAGCTCACTTCTACTATCAGCATATTTGCTCTTGAAATTGCAACATTTAGCTGGAGCACATGCATATTTTTATTTATCTAGAACTCGTGCCCTTCAATGTGTAGAGATAATTTGTGGTCTGTATTATATATGGCTGTGGAAATTGAATCACAGGCATATTAAGTGACATTTAAATAACGACAGTGTTGGGACCACTCTGTAGGATTCTGAGTTAAAAGAGTATCTTTTTCACTATCACCAAAGGCCACCTTCTTGTCATTTTTAAAACTACTTATTCATTTTTTTTTGTTTTAATATGTTGTTCAAGGTAAGTGGCTTATTCTAAGATATGTGACTTCAAATGGATCATATGTGAAACATCTGTATCTGACACATTGTCCGCAGAATAAATTCAATGGGTTTAAACTTTTAATGTCTGCAGGCAAGAAAAAAGACAGCTGATGAATGACACACTTACAATGAGAAAGTTTGTGCCGTGTAAGCCACCGTGATTCTGGTGAGGTCATGAGGAAAAAATGGGTGCCATGTTTAGCCTCAGGAAAGTGAATGGGTCTCGTGCCAACTTGAGATGCTTATACATTCCCCTTAAAATGTTGTGGTTAACTTCTCCAAAGAATGTGAAAGTTGATTTAAATAAGTTTCCAGAAACTGAACTGTTTATTCCAGTCTCTCCAAAAAGCTTTGATATGTAAATCAATTTGAAAACAAAGATATTTT
This sequence comes from Myotis davidii, assembly GCF_000327345.1. Taxonomy (NCBI): domain Eukaryota; kingdom Metazoa; phylum Chordata; class Mammalia; order Chiroptera; family Vespertilionidae; genus Myotis; species Myotis davidii. The sequence goes on along the minus strand of NW_006293530.1, from coordinate 603,827 downwards.
TGTCTCTTACGGTTTTCATCCTCTATGTGTGTTCAATGGCAGCCTTGGGACAATTTCTTTTGATCTAAGAAATAGGCCTAATGTAGATTTGGGGAAGGTCAGTGTAAAATGAAGAGATTTAATTCTATCCAACCAAAATGAAACACATTTGTGTATGATGCGGGGCATAAGAAATAAGATCTGGGATGAAACATAGGTTGGTTTAAATTCCTGTCTGCTACTGTGGCCCAAATTAAGTCAATGGACCTTTGGAACCTTGGTTTCACTATCTGTGAAATGGGGATGAGCTTTTGACCGTCTGAGTTTTGGAAGAATTAGAGGTCATATATTTAAACATCTCACCCAGTTCAGACTTAGAGCAAGCACTCATACAATGGTAGTCGACTAATTTGGTTACTTTTGCACTTCTGAACACAATTAGATGACTAAGGCTAGTGCTTCCTGCCGGATATACTAAGAAGAGTAAGACATTGTCCTTGAAAAAGGCAACAAATGAAAAAGCTTAGAGTGCACTAAAGAAATAAGCAATTTTAATATACTGTGGTTCTCCTGTGTATGTTTGAAGCCTGGCACCTTATAGGCAATAATACCTTTTCCTTTCCTTTCTGCTGAGAAGATGACCTTCAGCCAATATACACAAGGATGGCGCTATTGCTTTATGTGACTAACATTCATTTCTATTGGTCAATGCCTCTGTCATACAGGTCTTCAGATATTTCATACATCACTCCCCTTTTATACTTTAGAATGGCTACTTTTTTCTAAAATATATTTTATTGATTTTAGAGAGGAAGGGAGAGGGAGAAAGAAACATCACTGGTGAGAGAGAATCATCAACTGGTTGCCTCCTGCATGCCCCCGACTAGAGACCAAGCCCACAACCAAGGCATGTGCCCTTGGCCAGAGTCAAACCTGGGACCCTTCAGTCCATGGGTCAACACTCTATCCATTGAGCCAAACCAGCTAGGGCTATTATGGCTATTTTAAGATAAAAGACACAAATATCCTCTGAAATCATGCAGATTGTTTTCCTCTTCTGCACAATTTTTATTTTTGCTTTGAGTATAAATTCTCATTCACATTTCTTGACAGGTAAGTGAATTGTGACAATTCTTTGAATTTCACCTTCTATAATATTGACATAGATATATCATATTAGATCTTTATCCATTCCCCCAAAAATGTTCTCTCCTAACCTGGAGGGGAAGGCATCTTGATTGGTTTGAACTTACTCTTAGCAGGTTTTCCCCTTTCAGCCTTGTGAAACACCATATGACCCAACAGCTGTGTTTTTTTTTTCTTTTTTAAACAGATTTCACTGAAAATGTCAGTGTTGGCATTTTAAAACAAACAATTAAATTAAAAGTTTGACAAACCAGGAGGGGTATACTTTGGATTTTTAGAAACAGCATCTTTCACCAATTCCAGTCAGCCTTTAGTTTTCATGGATGTCAGTAACAATTGGCTCTGTGTGCTGATTAATTAGTGTTTATCAACAAAATATGAATGTTATGATTACTGATACTTTTCGTTCCTGATCCCACATAGAAGCTTTCCTATTGGCTATTCCCAACTCTTTTGGGAAAAGTCTCTAAGATACATAAACCAGGCCATGAGATATCATTTATTCAGGAAGTGGTATCCAGTGGGTTCGGCTGTGATGTTACATGTGTATTCCTCAAAATCACTGTGCTGTGCAAAATAACACAATAAAATTCACAGGCTTATAAGAAACATGGAGTTGGGCACAATGCTCAAACATGTCACCAGTGACATATTAAAATGTTAGGAATTTGCCTGGTCGGAGTGGCTCAGTTGATCGAGCATCATGCCGTGAACCTAAAGGTCACAAATTTGATTACTGGTCAGGGCACACGCCTGAGTTGCGGGCTCCATCCTCGGTAGGGAGTGGGCATGCAGGAGGCAGCCAATCAATTTCTCTCTTTCTCCCTTTCACTCTCTCTCAAATCAATAAAACATATTTTTAAAAGTTCAGAATTTAATAAAAATGATAGCTAACATATACTAAATGATCAAGGAATAAATGCCTACTGTAATAAGTATGGAACCTTACTTGGAAAAGACCTTGCTTGTGGAAGTGCTCCTGGAAAGGGTTGCCACTCATGTGTTATTTTGAAGAAGCAGAAGGAAGTTTTCTGGAGCCCAGATGGAAAATCTTAACCATCGGCAGTCCAGGCATGGATGGGTGTGGCTGATACCCCTGGTGAACTGAGGGAGCTCACAGATGGTGGAGGTGTGTGTGATTCTCCCTTGTGTGGGTTCCGCTGGGTGCCACTGTCTGGGTTCACGGAGTGTTTCCCACGGGTGAAGTGGTACATAAACAAACATGAAATTTTTGCGATGCTCAAATTGTTTTCTAGTATATCAATGGCGTGAAAATAAAATCTCTTTTCAAAACAATCATTACAGCAGAACTGTTATATAATTATTTCACAAATTAGACTTCTGAAAGGTGAACACTTTAAATATTCCTGCATTGGAAAACATTTCTGATGTCCAGAAAAGCATTTCTGGTGTCCTATGAAAGCCCGTATGCTGGCCTTCTAGAATACTCACAAAGCATCCATCCAGACTTTGCCTCAAGAGGATTTGAATTTGATCCTAACTTTACCTGTTATTTTTTTGATAAAAACACCCGTAACCTTTTCAAGTTTAATTTTTTAAGCTGTGAAATAAAGATGAAAAGTTCTACTTCATAGGGTTACTGTGATGATTGAAAGATAAAATGGATGAAACTCCCTAGAGAATGACTCACACGAAAAGCACTCAATTAATGGTAGTTGCTCTGAATGCTTTTAACCATATAACTTACTATTATGTTACACCTATGCTGAGTGTATTGTCACTTGTATTATTGTTACTTGAATGTAAAGCTCTGTGATGTTTTTAAAATGATGGATCTTTTTAAAGCTCATATTTGTACATATTTCTTGTTGTGTGTGTGTGTGTGTGTGTGTTTTAATGTTAAGCATGCCTGATTTCAGGACATATGTTCCACTCATACTTAGGCCCCAGAACTCATACTAGGCTGCATTTTTTGTGTGTATAGAATGAAATGCATTTTTTAGATGGTATGGCTGGAAATTTGTGGCTAGCCTAAGGTGAGTGAAAATTGTGGTTATTGTTTCATTAGATTCCTAATCTTTCTGGCTTTAACATTATAAATGTAAAGGAAGGTTTCTCCTCAGGAGTGGTTGTAAAATTAATCCTGAGTGGGCAACTAGAGACATGCCTAAATTATCTCTACTTTCCATCCCCATGGTCTGCTGATGATCCAGGAAGCGGAACATCACTGCATTGGAAAGAATCAAGATTTCTCTGGAGATTGCTCTGGTCTGGCAGAAAATATGGTACCTGTTACATACAGATAGAGAACTCTCAGGCAAGTTCAGGTAGGCATTAAATTATTATCATTGTTGTTATTTTCTTCTGTTATTCCTTTGTTCTTGTTTTCAAATTTATTTTAAATTATTTTGTGTTCCTCCTAAGCAACCTGCTAAAAGATGGCCATGCTTATGTGAATATAGATCTCTTTGTTTCCTAAAGGAAATACGTATGTATCAGGAAGTTATTATAATGATTAAACTATGAATGAAAAGTGCAATAATGAAAATATGTTTACTGCACTGATGTGGCACAGAAGAAAATTAAAAACTCTGATTGAAATAGTCAAAATGTTTCCCAAAAGTATGTTATTACTAAATATGTTTTTGAAGGATACACAAAAAGAGAGGGAGAGAAACACAGTGAGAGGCAGAAGGTCAACCCTTTAAAGCATGATGTGCCACAGGGTTAGTCATTCCCAGTTGCTGGGGAGTGGCTGGGTGAGGCTGGAGAGGGGCGGAGTCACTCCTGAAGAACAGGAGCTGAGAAGCTGGTGGAAGACTACTAGGCTTTTCATGTCACATTTTATTCTCTGGAAATCAGAATCCCTCACATCAAAAATTACATTTGATAGGCGGGGTTGTGTGGAAAAGGACTGTTGGGAATATTTTGTGTTTATTTCTTTTGAATGAAAACAGATAATATCTTGACAATAAAGGAATCCTTGAGTCACTCAGTGTCTACTATACTAAAGAAAATCATGTCATCCTGGAGAAATTGAGGTATATTGGTCATATGGTGGATCATGAAGATACTTCCAAAGACCCTGGAGAGGCAGCAAAACTCAGGATGGGAGTCAAGACCCATGTGTATTAGCTGCCCTGTCCTAATTGGCAATACTGAGTTTTCTAAGCCTATTCACTGGAAGCAGTTTATTTATGGACCTTTTGGTTAGGTTTGGCATCCTTAACACAGTTATCCACACACCTGATTTTTGGAGTCATGCCTACTATTACAATGAAATGATCCCTTAATTCTTTTTGGGTCCTCATCTGTCTGCCTCTTCTCTTTTCTTTCCTTCTAAGCACCTCCCCCCCTATAAATATAAATTTACTAGAGGCCCAATGCACAAAATTTGTGCAAAAGTAGGCCTTCCTTCCCCCGGCTGCCAGTACCGGCTTCCCTCTGGCACCCAGGACCCTGGTTTCCCTCATAGCCTCGGCTTCATCCTGAAGGTTGTCTGGAAGGATGTCTGGTCTAATTAGCATATTATGCTTTTATTATTATAGATAATCAGAGGCTTCACAAATATCACAAAATATAATAGTGCTAACCAGCTTGGCTCAGCGGTAAGAACATTGGCCTGCGGACTGAAGGGTCCAGGGTTCAATTCCAGTCAAGGGCACGTACCTTGGTTGCAGGCTCAATTCCTGGCCTTGGTCCGGGAGTGTGCAAAGGTTGGGGAGTGTGCAAAGGCAGCCAATCAATGTGTCTCTCTCACATCGATATTTCTCTCTCCCTTCCACTTTCTCTAAAAATTAAGGAAAAGTATCCTTAGCTGAGGATGTCTATATCTGGATGAGTATTAACAAACAACAAACTTCCAGAGAATAGAAAAAAAAAAATGCACTCACCAACTAAATTATAACTCTATCTCTATCTCTATCTCTATCTATATCTATCTATATCTATCTATCTATATATACGCATATATCTATATACATATATATATATACATACATACATATACTAGTATATATATATGTATTAAAAGAAAACTTTTACTTGACTATGCTGCCTATTTCACGTCATTCAGTTTCTCTCCTTTGTTTCACTGCCATTATTTTCTTTTTCACGATTAATCGGCATTCACTGTTTCTCCCTCCTATTTATCTAATGCCCCTTTTAAGCCTCTGCTATCTAAATTCTAGGCCCATAATTCTTCTGAAACAGATCCTTCAGAGACCTCAAATGGTTTTCTTCTTCCTAAGCCAATGACCCTTCTCCCCCTTCATGCCCTTAATCTCTGGTGTATTTCACATCACTTAGCCATACTTCTTCTTTGACGTCTCCAAGACAACTGTATATTGGATTTCATTCCCCCCGCCCCCCGCCCCTCCGACCATTGCCTTGGTTTTAAACACTATCTCTTCTTGGCAAACTACTCTATATATCAAAATTCATCAACTTCCTAGTTTCCAATATAATGTTAACTACCAAAACAGGGATTATTAGATGAAATTTTGATATTACAGGAATATCATATATATATATATATATTAATAAGTATTAAAAATAGCAAGCTTTAGTGTAGTATTTATGAATTTAAGAAAACACAATATCATCTTAAATATCAGATACTTTGCAGGAGTCCTCAAACTACGGCCCGTGGGCCACATTCAGCCGGCCGAAAACATTTATCCGGCCCTCCGGGTGTTTTTGCGGCCGCTGTGTGCATAGGAATTTGTTCATAGTTTTTTTTTTAAACTATAGTCCGGCCCTCCAACTGTCTGAGGGACTGTGAACTGGCCCCCTGTTTAAAAAGTTTGAGGACTCCTGCAGTGTTGCTAGAAGTACTCACTTAATGTGCTTAGATAATACTTGACATGCAGTTGGTATATACATTTTCAAATGTTAATAACGTGTACAAAGTTTGGAATGACACAAAATCTAGTTCTTCATTTTTAGCTAAGCATTTTTTTCCTAAATCATACTGATTTGGTATTGGAAAATTTCAACTATTTTTTTCTTTGTAAAGTATGCACAATTTCTGTATCTGGTTGCATTTTTCGTGTGTATATTTTCCCGCAAACAAATACAAATTGAATCTTTCCTAGCCTAAATAAAAGGCAGGGCTGGAGGAAAGCACCTAATCATGGAATTAAACATTTGTGGTCAACTTTTTCTATTGAAAACTAGTTTTTCACATTTTGAGTCAAGTTGCTTTATTGTGAATGGTTAATAGATGTTTTATCTTATTTGCCAAGCTTTGCAAATGCTTTGTATCTGGAATATGTATTATTTATATAAATGAAAACATTGATTTATTTTTTGTAGGATGCATTTTTAAAAGATTGAACTTATTAATGACAATGCAAGATTTAAACTTATTAAATCAACTGCTGTATCATGATCTTATTATGTTATAATTAGTGGACCCAGAGATCTTTATATACCAAGTATTAAATTGCGGGCCCACTTCCTTTTTATTTGTTTTCCATAAAAATTCTCTTAAATTTTTATTTTTCATAAAAGCTTTATCTTTAGATCTTATCTCTGTGGGTTATTTCTACATAGTATGTTTTTAACACTTCATTCCTCCATCTCTACCTGGATTCTATTACCCTGTATTATTATGGTCAACTCTGAGCATTGTGCAGTTTAGTATATGGAAGTGATAAAAACTAGCTGATCTGGTAAAGAAAAGATCTAAATGATGAGGACGCTAAGCAAAATATTCCTCAAAAAAGAAATGGAGAAAACAGACACTCTTTTTTTGATTCTGGGAAAGAAAACAAAATAGCTATTTCCTCATCTTTTTTTTTAAAGGGGAAAGAGGGCGAGGAAGATATATACTAGTAGATTTATGTTATGTTGTCCCAGAGGACAGAGATGTAAGTAGTGGGAAGCAAGATATCATTAACACTCAAAACTCAAAGAAAGGAATGCACTGCCAGAAAATAATAAGTTCCAGTGAAATTACAATAACCACCTCTCATGAGATTGTACAAAGGATTTATGAAGAGTTCCAGCAAATACTTTCAAAGTAACTTTCAAAAGTCTAAGACATGATTACTCTTGGAGCATTACTTTAAATGGATCATTACTCTTCTCCTAAGATCTTCAATTTGAGATTGCAGTTGCCAAGATAGCAGGCACCTGAATGATTTACATTCTCTGAAATATGATTCCATGATTGTACGGAAACCAAGTGAAGAGGGCCCTGACATCTTTGCACTTTTAGTATCACATCTTGCATATATTTTCTTCCCTCTGGTCTGAACAAATCTGTATGTGGAAATCAGTATCTTTTCTTGTGTTTCTTCAAAATATTATTACACAATTTCTGTGTGTAGCAGGATAATTGGGGAGTTGGAGCCATTTCACAATTGCATAAACTGTATACTAGCATCCCTGTTTTTTAAGTTCTTTAAGACTTGGAATCACCAGTGACCACCTTTCTTGTCCATCACAAGTCTCATCCATGGTGTACCCCTTTTTATTCTCTTATAGGGTTTTTAAAATATATATTTTTATTGATTTCAGAGAGGAAGGGCAAGGGAGAGAGAGATAGAAACATCCATGATGAGAGAGAATCATTGAACGGCTACTCCCTGCATACCCCACACTGGGGATCGAGTCTGCAACCCAGGCATGTGCCCCACCAAGAATTGAACCATAACCTCCTGGTTTATAGGTCAGCGCTCAACCACTGAGCCACACTGACCAAGCTCTCACAGTATTTTTATTGAAATTGTCTCCTCAGTATATTGTGCCAGATGGTTAACCTTTTTGCTCGCTACTCAGCTCTTGGGTGACAACACTCTCAAATCTTATAAATATGTAGTATCTTGATACATGCTATTTATTCTGGGTCTCACCTTTGCTCAATCCTGCCTTTCAAATTTCATTATTTCTCATCTTTTCCTCTCTCAACACTTTACGTAATTGGAAAAGAATTATAGAATTTTTCCATGTGATATTATATAAATGATGGTAACCAGTTATACATTTGAGGAGATAGGTCTACTTGGTATTTCTTAATGTATTTTATATATTTTTATATAGGTGTGCTCCTTTTTTGTCTGGAATTAATCTTTATTACATCTATTCAAACTCTATTAGACTTTCAAACTTGACCAAAGTCCATGCTCTCCATGAAATCATCCAAATCACTCTAGCACATATTAATCAACAATGTTTATTTTTTCCTGAAAATGTACAGCCTTATTATCATATTTTTTGAAAAGTTATTTCCTGTATATTGATGTTATATTCCAAACTGAACAATAAGATGTTTGTTTCCCTTATTTTTTAAAATAAGAACTGATACTAAATACTGTGTTCATGTAAGTATTTATGCATATTCCCAAAATACTAATAGCATTATTGTTGTGAAGCATTTATCTCTAGGACTGCCTGGCTCGACTAGAGCGGAGTGTCTTCTCGCCAATTCCTTGAATTGGGCTTAATTTTCAAAAGTCAGCTGCAAGAGGCATTTAAACATTTCCAATAAAAATTGAAGTATAGACTTAATTGTCAAAATAGAGGTCATTGGTCCTGAGAGACACACTACTTTGATTTTAGTTCTACCTAAATGTGGCAAATGTTGGCGATTCGAAGGTCAGTCTTTCTAATATTAATTTTTCCTTCCCACTTAGCCGTCATGATACATGAACAAATTTTACTAACACATGTTCATCTTATTCTTATACAGAGAAGCATCAGCATGATTCCTGAAAATGAATTATGGGACTAAATACCACGATTAATGATTTTTGTTCTTACACCCATGCAGTTCAGAACATTTTGATTCAATTATCTCTGCATGCCCAAGATTCAAATAAATTTTTCTCTGCCTGAATCACATCTTAATAATTCTATTGTCATTACCCTTAGAAAATGTCAGCTTTATTAATCCTGCTATAATTAGTACTAGGAAAGTAACAGAATTTGGGTGGCTTTGATCTGGACTAGATTACCAACTCATGGAGAGAGGTCAGTCTGTAGATGAGACCAGAGCAGGAAAAATACAGCCATTCTGAAAAACTAAATAAGGAAAGTAGTTCTCTTTTTCAAATGGTAAGACATATGGTCTTAGATAAATCACTTCATCTCCTGCAGCTAAATTGTATCCTTTAACAAAACATAAAAAACTATGATATATCTTCCAGGGTGTGAGTTTGAAAATAATGCCTCTAAATTTCCTATTATGATCCCTGGCATGTGCATGCATGCACACACACACACACAATTGCCCCATGTTTAATTATTCTTCCATAATTAAATTACTATTATTTGGTTGCTATTAATATTTAAATTACTGATAAGTTAGAATGATCCTAGAATTGTGATAAAGTTGGTTTTAAAACAAGCTTAATAAGATTGGGAAACAATGAATGAATGTATTTTCTCTATGATGCTGTTTCCATAATCTTATGTGAAAATATGCTCAAAGTGGATGCCAGAAAGCGGTTATTGATTGGTAGCCCTGGATAATTATGGGTTAAAATAAAGGGTTATTTGAAATATAAACATATTACAACTGTAGGCATTTATACATGTGTGTATTTAGATATTCAGAAAGATTTCTATAGAAGGACATTTACTATAGAATAATTTATAAGAATAGAGAGATTTAAAACAATATGATTATCCAAACTTAAGGAATTAGTAGAATCTATGATTTTAGATGTACTTGTCAAATTACTTTTTCTATTAAATATTCTAATATAAAATTATTAAACGTGAAAAATAATAACAATAATAGGTAATACATCATATAAGATATTTAAAATATTAAAATGTGAAAATATTTATTTCCAACCTTTTTTTCAAGATTTTATACATAATACATAAATATTGTTAAGGATAATTTGCATTTCTTAACTTTTCCTATATTTTATAATGTTCAGTAAAAATATTACTACTTACCAAGTTTTTGGGGTTTTTATTTTTTTATTTTTGAGGGAATGTTTATTAAAGCTAGGGACAATGAAATAAGAAAAGACATACCTAGGTTTTAAAAAATAATATATTGCTATAAATTAGTTTTAGTAATGAAACCCAGTAAATATTTTCATGGAGACATTTGTTAAAAAAATAATTTAAGGAAATAATTGAAAATAAATTGGTGATTAATATGCCAAGTTATAAACATAGTTGTTAGTCTTTGCTAAAAAAAATCTGGATTAAATTAACACTGTTGTTTTAACATTTCAGAGACTCTCTTAAATGCTTCTGAATAATTTGTTTTAATTTTTTAAACAAATACAATTTTTAATGAATTTGCATTTTGAAAAGCTCCATGGCTATTTAATAATATATATTAACTTGTCATCAACCCTAAATGTCACAGAGTCAAGAGAATTTTCACCTAGACATGTACCTGGGGGCTGATAGCTCTTTGAAATGTTTTGTGGGGTGATATAGCTTTTTTGGTACCAAATACTAACCAACTATTTTTTAAACTGAAATAGACATAAGTACCTCAATAACTGAAATTTACCTTTCTGGGCTGTGATGTTTGACCACAACTAATATTTTCAGTGATGAAAGCCTTGATTGAGATGTTAAGTTTTAGATGAAATTATAAGGGAACAAGAAGAAACAATAACATTTATTATCAATGATCAATGTACAGAATTATATTTGATCACTTTTCTTTTCTTTTTTTGTTTCTTTTCCTTTTTTTTTCTTTTTTTACTAATTTACTAATAAAGATTGGCTTGTTGTTCAACCTTTTTGTCCCAGGTTGAAAATTATATTACTTTATTCATTATTTTTTCAGTTAGTTTAGGTCATGTGAATGAGTTTTTACTCACTGAATAGGACTAAAGGTGATACACACAGCTTTTTTTTTTTTTTTTGGAAGGGTGGTAATAAATTTTGAATTAAATTTATATGGTGACATTACTTAATATGATCATACAGGATTCAGGTGTGAGTTTCTACGTTATAAGATTTGCATATTGCATTGTATACCCACTTACCCAAAGTCAAATTTTCTTCTATCACCTATGGCAACAACCACACTACAATTTGTCTATGAGTGTCAGTTTTATATTCCACAGATACACACAACTTTTATACCTGGACTAGAGGCCCGGTGAATGAAAATTTGTGTACTCTGGGGGTCCCTCAACCCGGCCTGTGCCCTCTCACAGCCCAGGACCCCTCAAGGGATGTCCACCTCCCAGGTTAGGCCTGCTTCCTGGGGGATTGGGCCTAAGCTAGCAGTCAGACATCCCTCTGGCAGCCTGGGAACCCTCAGGGGATGTCCAACTTTGGCTTAGGCCAACTATAAGCCACAGTTGGATCCTTAGCACTGTGGAGGAGGTGGGAGAGGCTCCCTCCACTGCTGCTGCACTCGGCTTGTGGCTGAGTGGAGCTCCCCCTGTGGGAGCCCACTGACCACCAAGGGGTGGCTCCTGCATTGAGCATCTGACTCCAGGTGGTCAGTGCATGTCATAGCAACTGGCCATTCCCAGTTAAGGTCAATTTGCATACAATCCTTTTATTATTTAGGATGGTAAAAGCTTCTATGTGATTTTCCTTCCTGTAAGCTGGTTTTAGAGAGCTTCAGTGACCTATAGATCAGGAGAAATGCAGTATGAAAAAACCAGTGTCTCTGCGTTATTGTGTTTAAGGATGGCCAATGAAGAACTGCAATGAACTGTTCCTTAAATAATTTATGTCAAGTTTTAGGAAACTTAGGGATTTGTTACAGCAGTTAGCCTATCCTAATAAAAAATAGTACTTTTATAGGATGCCCTCTAACTAAAACCTAAAATATGTGATACTGCCTTAGCTGATAGGAAATGATCAGCAAAGAAATACAGACCTCTGGCTTTAATGATATCTTATAGACAATACAGCTAGTGAGTGTATAGCTCAGGGTAAGTCACTGGAAATAATCAGATTGATGGTGTGTTTTGATGATTATTGGCTTTTCAGTTAAGATATAATAAGAAAGATATGCTCTCAGGTTTTGACTTTGACTTTGAACAAAATATTGAAAAAAATAATTAGGAAAATCTAGAGATCAAGGGCCTTTTGGGAAAGATAATTTTTTTGGATGCAAAAATAATAATATCCTAGACTAAAATAGATCATGAATTCCAAAGACCCAGGATTCCTCACTTAAAACAAATAAATATCATATATTTGTTTATGAGTGCTACTTTCCCATTTAGGTTTATTTATTTGTTTAAAATTTATCTTTATTGTTGAAAGTATTACAAATGCCTTCCTGTTTTCCCTTGACCTTTTCCACTCCACTCTCACATGCCACCCCCCCCACAGGCCTTCACTGCACTATTGTCTATGTCCAAGGTAGTCAGTGTTAGTGTGATTAAATAAATTAGCTTCAGGAACATCGAACAGACTGTCCAACTACAGAGGGAAGGCCAGGAAGGGTTGGGTGGGGGGGTGGGGTAAGAGATCAACCGGAGAACTTGTATGCATGCATATAAGCATAACTAATGGACACAAGACACTGGGGGGTAGGGAAACCCAGAGGAAGGTCAAAGGGAGAAAAAAAGAAAGGATACATATGTAATACTCTTTGTAATACTTTAAGCCAGTGGTTCTCAACCTTCCTAATGCCGCAACCCTTTAATATAGTTTCTCATGTTGTGGTGACCCCCAATTTCATTGTTATAAATTGAACATAATTAAAGTATAGTGATTAATCACAAAAACAATATGTCATTATATATGTGTTTTCCGATGGCCTTAGGCGACCCCTGTGAAAGGGTCTTTTGACCACTGAAGGGGTCGTGACCCACAGGTTGAGAATCGCTGCTTTAAGCAATAAAACAAAATGTAAAAAAAAAAAAAAAAATCATGTCCAGAAAAAAAGTTTGGGTGAGGTTAGTGGAATGATAATTAATTGAATCAAAAGATTCTAAGTTTTTGAATGAATGTATTTCAAAGAAACAATAAACCCAGGCCTTTTACTCTCCCTCAAATCAACTGATTGTTCAAGCGTTTAAACAATCTTTAAGATCCAAAACTAGCAGCACAAGAAGTAGAACTGGTAAGCACTGCAGACCTCAAGTTGACTATATTCCCTAATACTCATTTTACCAGTAGATATGGTCATGGATGGTGTAACAATATATTTTACCGCCAAACTAATGTTTTAAAGAATGAAAGGGGTGCTATTAAAAATAATGCAGAGACAACAGCCATATAGTAGGATTCTCTGAGAAATCCCTAACCATGGACAATAAGGAAAAATGAAGAACATACTAGAGGGAAGAGCCAAGGATTGCTAAAGACAAGAGACAATGGTGTGTCTCTTGGTGAGCAGACTCTGGCCTAATAAATAATTTTTTTACATCTTCTGGGCACAGGATTTTCATACGATGATCCAGCAGGATTTCAGATCTAATATGGACCGATGTCTGCTGTTTTCTCCCAATATTCCTTTTTCTGGATCACTGAGTTATCTGCTCCTTATTCTAATCTACATTGGGTGTTGGTGAGTGGTGGTGTATCATTTTCATTTTTATGTCTTTACTAGAGGCCCGATGCATGAAATTCATGCAAGAATAGGCCTTCCTTCACCTGGTTGCTGGCACTGGCTTCCCTCCAGCACCTGGGACCTGGGCCCCCTCCAGCTGCTGACACCAGGGACCTAGGCTTCCTCTACCTGCTGGCACCGGAACCCAGGATTCCCTCACAGAGGGAAGCCCTGCCCACCTGCCCGCTGGTTGGTGGTCTGGTCCTCCTTCTGCAGGGCTATCATGGGCAATGGCCGGGCCCCTGGCCAATCGCATTGCACCCACCTTGGCTGGCCTGGCACCAGTAGGTGTCGTAGCTTTTTCCCAAATGGATGGTCGATTTACATATTATGCTTTTATTAAATAGGATATCATGAGTAGCTACTGAGAACTATATATTCCTGGTAGATTTTGGACTCTTAACTGGATACAACTACTAAAAGTGTCTTTAAGTTGGCTCTGTGGGAAAGAAAATGTGTGTATTTTATAGCATGGGGCTGAGTAAAATGGATATTTTATTTTCTAAGGTGCAGACCATGGCAAAAAGAAGCTGGTTAATTATTCATCAAATATGTTTCATTCTCCCATTGGGCTCAAGGTAGCCTGCATGTCCTTTCCTCACTTCTGTTACATATGGCAGGTCGACTGAGTCTTGCCTCATGGAGTAAGAATTCAAGTGATATTCACCACCTCTGGGCCTGGCCCATAAATGCTCCTGCATGATTCTCTACATTCTCTTTACCTCCTATTTCCAGCTGGATGCAGAGATCTAGGACAGAATCATACGTCCCTAGGGTATGATGAAGTCACAGATGGAAGGAACCAGAGTCCTCACATCACCATCAAACAAACACCTGCACTGATGTGTTATATGAGTGAGAAATGAGCCTCCATTGTGTTAAGCCTCTGAAATCTGGGAGTTGTTTCTAAGACCATTTAGTTGAGTCAACCAAATACATTGTCTTAGTGACCCTCCACTCCAAACTGGCACTCTGTTTCAGGTTAGTCACAGATAGGATGAAGACAAGTAATAATTACCCATAAGTTACTGAATTCATATAAAAACTCTCTGTCAAACTGTTAAATTAAAAGTTTTAAGAAGCGCAGAAAAAAAGCAATAAGAGAAGAGGGTGGAGATGTATTTCCCAGGGACATAGTGGTAAAGGCAAAGGTCATTGAAAACAGGAACTCAATCTGTTATTGGAGATTGGTCCAGATCTTGTCTGGAAGGCAGGGAAATTGATTGACAACTTAGACTAATGATTGACTTCCTGAATGGTGAATTAGTTTTTCCAACAGAATTGAGTGATTTACATGTGGTCAGTTATTTGCA
>NW_006293530.1:566514-588900 GCF_000327345.1 Myotis davidii | reverse complement strand
TGCTGAATTATGGAAAATTAAGGTTGTATAAAAGGGAAAGCTCTAATGCTTGGCTAAGTGAAAGTTCTTATGTAGAAGTAAGGGTTGGATTAAGACGAAATGAGGGTGTGGAGAGGAGAAATAATTTCACCTCTCTAATTGTACAACAAATGAACAAAACCTACGCAAATTAGCAAAGCAATGTATGCAGAAAGTGTGACTATGTGTACAGCCTCTGTTTAATGGGGCCCTCTCTGATTTCCTGTTTCAATAACTGTAAGCTGGTGGTCTATCACTGCTCCTGATGCACAATAGGAAAAGTGTGGGTACTCAGTAAACTAGAGGAGAAAGGAAGTAACTAGGAGAAACTAGGAGAAACTCTTAGTTTATGTTTAGCTGATAACATTGGAAACTTCTTTTAACTTAAAAAAGAGAGGTGACACTTATATCTGTCACCCCATTTAGATTCTACTAGTATCTACATTTTGGTAGGTAGGATTTGAGTTGTCAGAGTTTATTTGTATCACACATGGCACATAGTATATTCTCAAAAATGTGTTAATTGGTTATTCTTTTTTTATTTTTTTTTAAAAGCACCTCTAATACATCTGAAGTTGCTCAGTAGTCCACTCAAATTTTAATTATCACACCTTTAGGAGATTATCTGTTTTCTAATTTTTTCACAAAATGTGAGAGGTGGTGAAGGCAGTGATGGGAGGTAGGTGGATATGCACTGAAAGGAAGGCTAGCTCCACAATGCTTCCTTGAAAAAAATTGCAACTTGACTGTGACTAATTCTTTCTGTCTTCTCCCATTTCTCTTGGTTGGGAGTCTGTCCTCCCACCCCATGTCTAGATTGTATGAGACTAAATTTATGTATTTGGCTACTTTTTTGTTCCAGCCTTTGTTTTCAAAAAATCATGCTGTGATTTACCTAGTCCTCACCATTCCATCCTAATCGATTAATGTACAAGTACTGACACGACACATGTTTCCTGCTAGCAACAGGATTCCCCGCGTTGTATTTGCTCACTTCATTAAAGAGATATGAGAGAAACCCTTCCCTACATCTGACATCACGAATGATGAAGTAGAGTGATTACAAGGAAAGATAAAGAAGGCTCTGCTTACACAGGATTTCCTCAGAGGTTCATGGACTTTGAACTGAAAGAATACCATACTATCATTACTATTAACTGAATGCTCTTTCTGCAATGGTATTGTGGAAATGCTTTATAGAAATTTCATTCATTCCTCACAATAACCCAAGAGGAGGTGCTCTGCTGTCCCTATTTTGCAGATTCAAAGCACTGAGGCAGAGAAAAGTCAAGCAGTGAGTAGGCAAGTGGGAGAACTGAGCTATAGACCCAGGCGTGTCTGATTCCAAAGTCTCCCATTATGCTGGTTTCCTCACTATAAAACAACGAATGTGTTTATGTTACTTTACAATTTGCCAGGTAATTTTCTGCATATTCTTTACTTCAATCCACATAGTAATTCTGTGATGAAAGTGGTATTGTTTTCCTTATTTACAGCTGAGGGAATTGAGGGGGTCTACAGTGTGATTTGCCCAAGGTATCATTACCTTAAATTGGAGATTAAGATTTACTATGATGTCTTCATTTCTCTGCCTCTCAGTCGTGACTGCGCAAAGAACTTCTAATCAAATCATGTACACACGTACACACACACATATTCCCTGTGGCCTTATTCAAGTAAAAAATTCTTCATCATTATATAAGTAGTGAATGCAACAACCAAGCTAATGAGATTTGAACTGAGAACAAACATTGGGGCAGCTATATATTCTGCTAAATAAAAGCAACACAGAGAATTACAAGAGGTCCTGCCCAGGAACTTCAAAGGAAATATGCTATTCTTATTAAGAACTCTTAATGCAAACTTATCCAAAACAGAATGCCTGCTATGGGTATTTTCTGTGCCACACTCATGAGTAGCATTGCCCACTAGTCAATCTGACAGACACACACACACACACACACACACACACAAATAATGGAAATTTCAGGTGTTAAATTAGGCACCCTAGGGCACTTCTACGTAGTCCCTTGAATGCAGTAAAGGAAATGTATGGAATGTGACAAAGAAAATTAATTAAAGTAGGCAATAAAGACTGCTGAGTTCAAACAAATTGTGGGCCCTAGCACATACGAATTCTATACCTGCAGGCCAGACTTCATGAAATCCAGACAAGCTAAAGCATGTTTTTATACTTTAATGAGGAAAAGAGGCTGTCATGTCACTTGGTTATTCACACATGCATAGTGACCACCTTGCATCTGAAAATTCTAAGAAGGAAAATTTATTGAAGTCTTAATTTCTTCAGCAAAAGCATCAGAGTGCTTAATCTAATTCCATCTGGGGTTTTCAATCAGAAATGAAGTTATTAAAAATCTTTTTACCAACAGTCCAAAGGAGAAGAACACGAGCTTTAGAGTTAGTTATAAGAGAATTTAACTTACTCAAAAAATGTTAATGTTAGTCTGGGTTTCTATTTTTTCAGTCTCCTTGTAATGCTATTTTAATCTTTTTTCCCCTCCATAATATTTTCATGTCCATCTCTCAGAAATGGCTAGGGGGATTCTCCTTTGATTTTCTTTGTGTAAATACTCAAAAATGCTCTCTGTGGGACTTCTCCCTTAGGTAAAAACCTACTACCCCTTTAGCATTCATTCATCCACCTTTTTCTCTGCAATATGCAATGGCAAGATGGGTAGCCAAACTCTGGGACTACTCTGTTTTCCATAATCTTTTTATCCCATTTTAAATACTTCACAAGTTTCCCTTACCTGCTTTGGGACCTGCCCGCCCTCTGTTTCTAAACTCCCCATTTAGACTCACCGACAACCCTCCATCCACAGTTTCTCTGATTCTTTTGGGGGAGAAAAACATCACTGAACTGTCACTTTCAAGACTCTTTTTGTACATGAGTGAAGTAAAATTTATATCGATCAAAGTGACATGTTTGCAGAGCCAACTAAACTGAAACATCCGTATAATTTATGGCTTGTTATGTTTGATGACAAACAGACTTTTTAATTAAGTTGGAGGTTGAAGCTTAAAAAAATTTCTGCCTGAATTTTATCACCCACAGCAAATCGAGCCTTGGATGAAAAAAGACATAAATAGCAGAATGGGTCCTTTACATATACATGGATAAGGATGCAGGCATTTACACTGTTTAAGTAAGATGGGACCAAGAAATAAAATACCAAGAATGTTCCATTGCCTCATAAAAGACATCTGTAGGAACCCTGTCTATAAAGAAAGTTTTCTTATTCTCCCCTGAGCCAAAACTCATAGATTCTTAGTCATAGGCATAATAGTAATAGTAATTTTCATAAATATAGAGCTTTTCCCAAGCACCTTCCCATGGAGTAATTTGCCCCTGAACCCTTAGGAATGACCTCATCTGTTGTATTGTCACAGTTAGTACTATGGGTGGGGACAGAACAGGGGAATAAACCTAGAGCCCATGGTTTGCAAGTGCTCTTTGGCCTCCTGATTGAACCCCTTGGCCTGTATCAGACTCAGAAGAAGCATAGGGCCCTTAGGATTATTTCATTAGCAACTTGTGTCTTCTTGAAGAAATGCACAAAAAGTCTGGAGCTAAGATTTAATGTTAAATATGACTTTGAAATTTAAATATAGAAAAACCTATTGAAAAGTGAACATTGTGCTGTTTTGAGAGACAAGTGGGGGCATATTTTTGAAGTTTATAATTTTGCTACAGATATCTATATATATATAAAAGCTTAAGTGACCAGCTGACCGGCTGACCATCTGATAGCTATGACATGCACTGACCACTGGGGGCAGACACTCAATGTACAGGCATGGAAACATGGAACAGACTGATGAACCTCAGAGGGAAAGGGAAAGGGAGGAGGGCAGGAAGAGACTAACCAAAGATCTTTTATGCATACTAGAGGCCCAATGCACAGATTCGTGCACTGGTAGGATCCCTTGGCCTGGCCTGCGTTGATTGGGCTAACATCAGCTCTCCGACATCCCCAGAGGGGACCCGGATTATGAGAGGACGCAGGCCAAGGGACCCAACTGGTGCACAAATCCATGCACCAGGCCGCTAGTTAATCAATAAACACGCTTTTCCCCAAATACTGGTGTGTTAGTTTGCTGGGGCTGCCATAACAAGGTACAACAGATTGAGTGGCTTAATAGAGATTTATTTTTTCACAATTCTGAAGGTCAGAAGACTAAGTTTAAGATGTCAGCAGGGTTGTTTTCTCCTGAGGCATCTGTCCCTGGTTTTCAGATGGCTGTCTTCTTCCAATCTTCATAGTCTTATACACAATTTAGGCAACAAAAGCCTGGTACAGGAGAAATTAAAGCCATAAGAAGATGAATTATGCTCAATTAAAATGTTATTTTCCACAGAAAGTTTCACATCTTGAAAAGTATTATAAAATATGCTTAAAGGAGCCTAGCCGGCATGGCTCAGTGGTTGAGCATCAATCTTTCAACCAGGAGGTCACAGTTCAATTCTCGGTCGAGGCACATGCTTGGGTTGCAGACTCAATCACCACTGTGGTGTGTGCAGGAAGCACAATGATTCTCTCTTATCATTGTTTCTCTCTCTCTCTCCCTCTCTCCCTTTCTCTTCCTCACAGAAATCAATAAAAATGCATTAAAATATGCTTAAAACATGTTTAAAATATAGTTGATGATATATTTGAAAAAATAACACCTAAGTGCAGAGATGTATTATTTTAGCTATCTAGAAGGGTTAAAAACACATCTAAATGTTTTTCATTGTTTAATTTTGGCCTTGAAAAAGCCAAGTGATTGCTGCTATTATTAATATGCTGGATTTTATTTGTTTGTTTATGCTGAGAGAACTAGGATGTCTGAGAGGTTGTGTTGAAGAAGAGCTCTCTTTAGAAGAGATCTGTATCTCCTCCTATTCTGGCTGGCATTCTGCTGGTTACACATTTAAGATGGACACCAAGGACTCCCACTCTATGTGATAATTTTTGTAAACTGGGCAAAAAGTATATTGGTACTATGTTTAAGAAACTATATTATGTGTTACAAAAGTAATTTTCTACAATATTGGGTATGATACTTTAGTCTCAGTTTCTGAAAATACTCATATGATTATCTTTTGTAATATAATTTTGGAATTCCATTTTATTCTTGATAATAATTAGATACCAAGATTCCTAATTCCACCTGTCACCTTGAGTCTAAACCATACAATAAGAGACGCACAGAGAAGTACACTGAACTAGAACTACCTTCTAGGCAGGAAAGTGGCATCTTTCATTTTTCTTTTATAAGTACATGTACGGAGATAAGACATAAATTTCTATTAAATCACACAGCATATATCTCTGCAAAATTTATTATTTTAAGGAGGGGAAGCTGTGATGAAGAGTGTTCTATTTCTATACAGTAGAGTTCTTTCAGTTTTATTATGATCAGTGTCACAGGCATTGATGTAGTACTTGTGTATCGATGTACATGAGCAGTGTTATCTGTTAGTATTGTTATTTGAGAATTCCCCAACATAAAGATGAAGGAGAACCCAATGTACCTATAATGAGATTTTATTTTCACATTTCCGGTAACACATCTCAATCATTTCCTTCTGTGACTCTTCTGAGTAAATTTTCAACAGGATTTACATATGAAATAAAATGTATCTTGGAATCAAAGGAGATTGAGATCCTCCAAGGACTAATTATAAACTTAAAAAAATATTTGGCAGCACTCAAAGATATGGTATAAAATGCGGATGAGTTTTGAGATGAATTATAGTCATGGTAAGAACCAACACCTCAAGAAGGATTAGAAATAAGTGGAAAAAGACCCAATTAAAATGGGATCTATTTTAGTAGGGGTAGATAGTAAATAGATGCTCATATTGATCTGTGATAGCTAAACATTGCTAGATTGTTCTGCAATGGAATTCTTTAAAATTATATTTTCCGCTAATACTATTATTGTCTCCTAAGTGATTATCCCCACAGTGATAATTGTCTCTTTAGGAAATAATAATTACCAACTAGATTAACAAAATAGTAGTGTTGTAGGGGCTATAAAATATAGAAAAATGAATTTACTTGTTAATTTCTCAACTGCTAAAGTAATGTATGCTTATTTAAAATATTCATTATATGGCCATGCAGAGAGTAAATATAGAAATCTGCCTTTACCTGTCCTCAGTCTTTTTCATGAGCTGTAACCACTGTTAAGTTTGTACATGTACATGTCAATATATGTTACCAGCATATTTCATTATCTGTTGCTCTATCTTGACATGCCAAAGCCTTATAAACCTAGCAAGCAATACAATTTAAAATGAATTTAGCATCTTTGTTTTAGTTTTTCATGAAAATACCAAGTACCATTTTACCATAAATCAAAATGTTTAAAAATATATTTATTCCCCCTGAACCTGCCTCAGGCTCACTCTCCATGTAGATGAATCTCTGTCCCTCTCCAGTTCACACTAATGACTGTTTCCCGAGTAGAGATTAAACTGGATTGCTCTTATCTCCCTTTCTCTATCTTCAGCTCAACTTTATGTTAGCGGAGTTGCAGTTTCTCTGTTTTCTTTCCATTTTTTTTTTATTATTATTACTGGAATTCTGTGTCTCAAAGGAGAATTGGGAAGCTGGCCAAGCATGAAACTGCCTTCCTTAGAGAGGGGAAGGAGGAGTATAAAAACCCCCAAATGAATGCATTCCTTCAAGTTTGCCACATTTTCTTGTCTGTACACATATCAATGTACCTGGTTTATCACGTACACGTTTAAATTACAGTTCCTACTTTGGATATTCACATTATAGTTCCACCAGAGGTCCTCATGTGGAAATGAGGTCCCTGGATTTAGACATAAGTAGTAACTAATAATATAATTTATTGAAGAGCAAGTGTCACCCACAGACGCTTAGTTTTTCTAAAAGATAAAATAACACATTAAATTTTCAGTAACCTCTGAGTCAGAAATTAAAGAATTTGCACCAAGGGACATGTTCTTTAAATGAGAAAACCTTTGGGTATGTTGCTCAGCTGATAAAATAAGTTTCTGATGAATAAACAGAAAACATAAGTTGGAACCGAGCCAGCTATGGGATTTGCTAGCAATAGATTGTTGGGGAAAAAAATGCAAGTTCTTTGTAGTGTGAGTGGTGTGTTGTCTGGTTTGTTTAATTTTTGAAGTTGACACATCACACATTGTTGAACTGACAGGCTGAATGAACTTGAGTGGAGGGCAGAAACTACTAATAAGCCTAGGGCTCTGCCCTCACTCATGAGTCATCAGTGGTAAGAAATAAATGTGGATCAGTTTGTCTGGAAGAATTTCCAAACTTGTCTGGATGTTACGGACATGTTGTGAACAGTGCCATGTCGTCTGAGAAACTTAAAACAATGTTATATTAAAACAATATGCCAAGAATTGAGATAATGCAGATGTACATTCATATTTGGACAAAGTGACATCTTAATGAGACCAAAGCAATATGTTTCAGACTATTGAAAGCTCGGAGACCTCATCACACAGAGCAGTCATTAGAAACAGTTTAACTTGAACCCCAGAATGAGATCACAGAGTTAAAGCCATATAGCACGTCTGGTAGAGAATTATGGAAGAAGATAGGGCTGTATTCCTCAGTGCAATATTTCAGGTCATTGGAATATAATCTAAACTATAATTGAGTTAAGTCTCTGCTGATGGATGGAAAGAAGGAAGGAAGGGAGGGAGGGAGGAAGGAAGGAAGGGCAAAAGAAGGAAATGAGAGAAATTTACAAATAAAATTAAACTGAAACTAATTGAATAGATTGCTTGGTATCATAGTGAGAAAAAAAGGGCTGCCCTTTCCCGTAAGGTGAATGGGACCCAATGTAATGAAAACTACTTGAGTGAATTTACATGACTTTTTTATTGTATATTCAAATAATTTAAGGAAGAAATCTACTCTTTAGCCTCTTTTGAAATTTTCTTTGTTTTAGAAATCCTTCTGCTGAGGAATCATACTGTCCATTTTTGGCATTCAGCTTTTATAAGAAAAGGATGAAATGTGAATCTTAGAAGGGCTCTTGAAGATTATCAACAATAATTATTAAGGACAAAGTAACCACTGAATGGAATCCTGGTAAGAACTACAACATTGAATGTCTGATTGTAAGTAGTCAAGAAGTCAATTCCAGGAGGCTTATGGAACTGTTTTTATAGAGAATAAGGAAAAGTAAGTGGAGATAATTTACTAAAGAATGAGATTGACTGTCCTAACCTGATTAACCAACCTTGGAGCCCAGATTTTTAAGGATATAGTTGAAATATCTGTTAACATTTTTTGGACTCCATGCTTGGGAACTATGAATCAAATGTATATTAACAGATAATGATTAGAATTTGCATAACCATTAGAATCATATGGACTGTAACTATCACTAGCAGTATTTAAATTTTTCACACAACTTTCTCATGTTATATATAAACTTGTCCCAAGCTCTTAAAACTACTTCAAACTAATTTTTTTAAAGATAATTTCCTATTTACTTTTCTACAAAGTGTAATTTATCTAACCTGATATATCTCTGCTAATAAACAATATAAAGTATGATACGGTTATTAACTCATCAGTAATGCTAATTTTAATTTCTAAAACCCTGGCTATAACAATTGAATAAATTCAATTGCAATAACATGTATTTTAGACCTCTTTTGTAGGAAATTTAATTTGGAGGTCATATTTTCACCCTTTTGAAAAATATTCTGTCCATGACGTCAATGATAGTCTTTGTCAAGTGTTACCCACCAACTCACTTTCCAAAAGTTCCAGACATTCATTTTGGAGGTCATGTGCTCATGGGGAAGTTGGCACCATCTCTGTCTTTTGTGGTGATATGAATGATGTGTGTGTGTGTGTGAATGTGTGTGTGTGTGTGTGTGTGTACCTATATTATTGTTTCTGACTCTCTGCAGAACTCAGATTAATATGGATAGATACATACACAATTAATGGGAATATATAAAAAGATATGACAAAAATGTTAATACTGAATAAGCATATATTTTATTAATTTATTCATATATTTGCTCTTTAATTTATTCATCAATCACCCATCTTTAAGTCTCCAATGCCTACCAGGTTAAAGACACTTGCTTAATCAGAAACCCTCAAAGAGTCATTTACCTGTGGTCAAAGAAAACACAAACAATGAAAGGTTCCATGCTAGTGTTAGGTTCCAGGAGCTCAGAGGAATAGAAAGAATGGCTAAATCAGACTAGTGAATCAGGCTCAATTTCTGAAAAGAGACAAGCACTTCAGTAGCACTCATGGGTTTCCTATATTCTTTACACAATATCTTCTTTGGTATTTCCAAATATCTGAAGAGAAAAACAGAATACATAGCACCTTTTTTGAAATTATAGTGATTTTGTCTCTATTTCAAACTCTCAAGCTACTCCCTGAGTTCACTGCACCTATTTTGTAAAAACTAGGTAAATGTGAAGAGAATACCAACACACTGAAAGTGTTTTATTCCCTCAAATCAAAGATGCTAACCTTTTGCTTGAAATCTGCACTATGTCACGATCTTTGCACCCAGGCTATTGAAGCCTAGCTCTTCAGGGTGATATTGTCTGCACAATTTACTGAGGCTTTAGGCAGGGTTATGTTGGTCTAGCCGTTAAATAGTTATGTTAGGAATAAAAAAGTATTTAATAGTTTATTGGAAAGTCAATGGCATAATGTGTGAGGTGGCTCTTTCACAGTATACTAAAAGTGTCAGAATTCCATGCAATTTTCCACACATAAAAATGGTATAATATCCTACAGGTGTTAGCTATTTATTTCTACTTGCTCTGCTCATTAGTAAAATATTTCAATACTTAGTCTTCTATATATTAATCTGGCATGTCCAAATGAATAGCAAATCTACACAAGCAACAAAGTAGGTTCTAAAAATATATATTAAACACTAAGAACTTATAACAATTTACCTTAAAAAGGTTCTATTTGTTGTGGTCAATTTTTACATCAACTCACTGTGTTGATTACCTTGTTGGATGTAAATTCTTCATGTAATCCAAAACCCTTAAAGAATAAGACCATTATTTATTATTTTAATGGTAATTTCCAGTGGATGTGTATTTTCAGGGAATACATGCTGGGTATAGTTCATGCAGTTTCCCAAATACACACTACACAGAAAACTCTACAACAGGTGCTCTGACTTATAAAGTCTATCCATAATTAAAGAGTTTCCATTTTTTAAAGAAATGACCTTGAAATTCATTGTAAAACAAGTATGTACCTTGATACTTTCCATATTTAAAATGTATGCATGTTACTTTTAGTAGATATATTTATCAATATACTTAAAAATATTGATAAATAAGCATATTGTATACATGATATTTGTATAGCTATATATGTTTCCAGAATTATAATATTTATTTATTTTGTACACGGAGCTGTACTACCATACCCTTATAGATCCGTATAAGGGTATACACAATGTGAATCATCTGTCATCAAATCATCATCACAATTCCTTTGTGAAGCAGAAATATATGGGATGTGTTTCTGTATTATAGATATAAATTCTACAAAATCCATAATAATATATAAAATATAAAATCTATGCATGTGTAAGTGTTATACATATGGGCTGTTCTTTAAACTTAGTCTCACTTAGCTTCCTTTAAAAGTCTTATCATAAGAATAATAAAGAAACAACATCATTGCACCTGCCAATTTGTAAATTGTTAGCTATGCCTTCGGTGACCTTACCATTTATCTCAGCTCCATAAGAAATTTATTCCCAACTGTGTAAAACAGTGGTGTTTTCAAGAGGTCATCCTGCTCTGAAGTTTCAAGAGTATTCATCTGTTTTTAAGGGCACACAGTCATCCTATCTAATAAAGAGGGAATATGCTAATTGACCCTCATGCCATTGCAAAGATGGCAGTGCCCCAGCCAATAAGGAGGGAATATGCTAATGGACTGCCACACCCTCAAAGATGGCAGCACCCACAGCCACAAGATGACAATGCCCAGTCCCCTCAACCCCGCCAGGGTGGCAGGTACACGGCAAGGCCAGACCTGTCCCCAGGCGGGCCCGGCCACTCTGCATGCCTGCCTCCAGAGTTCCCCCATCCCCTCAGCCCCCAAGCCACCCAGGGCCACCAGAGGCTCAGGTAACCAGGGCCAGCTGAGGTTTGTGCTGCTGGCAGTGGCAGCAGCAGAGCTGTGATGGGGCATCACCTTTTCCTGATTGCCAGGTCACCTTCCCCCCTGAGGGCTCCTGGACTGTGAAAGGGGACAAACCGGGCTGAAGGATCCCCCACTCCAGTTCATGAATTTTCATGCACCGGGCCTCTAGTTCAATAATAACTGCTCTAACAAGGTCAAATTATAACTGAATATTTATTTAGGTACATGTTCTAGATTTATCTGATTAATGTTTTTAATTATCAGATCAAACAACTTAAATGGAGGTTAAGTATTTCTTTTATTCCTCTTTATTGTTTGTTTTAAATTACAGTCAAAGGAATTTTAAGAAAAAAAAAGATACATGAATAATTCTGCATATGTTTACCGATTCCCTCTTAGAAATTAGGAACCTATAAGTCTTGTTATTTATTTAGGTTGGAAATAGAAACATCTTCATTTAATTTCCACTGACCTGCCTGTCCAGGTTGGCCCAGTGATTGAGCTTTGACCTATGAATCAGGTGGTCTAGGTTCAATCCCTGGTCAGAGCACATGCCTGGGTTGCAGGCTCAATTCCCATTAGGGGGTATACAGAGGGAGTGGATCAATGAATCTCTCTCTTCATTGATGTTTCTAACTCTCCCTCTCCCTTCCTCTCTGAAATAAATAAAAATATATTTAAAAATTTTCTACTGAACTATTTATATTTTAAAATTAAATTATTCAATCACAATGTTTTAAAATTTTCAAAATTACTTATTATTTAATCTCATTAATTAGTCTTACCCTTTTCATCATTAGCCATTTTAAGAATTTATTGAGAGTGGTGCAAATTTCCATTTACTTCTATCACCCATAACTCAGCTCATATTATGCTGTGATTTCCATTTGTAAATTCCTAAAGTTAACATGTTTACCACCTGTCCATATTAGATATTTGTAAATCTTGCTATCTGTTATATTTCCAGTCATTTTGAGGTAAGGCTACCAGACTTTTCTTTCCATTTTCCTGAGAGATTTGAAGTAATGAGAGGAGAGATACACAGGCTCACATCCCCTCATCCACCAAGTTCTCCACTTCTCTGCAAACAAGTCCCCATTGCTCAGAATAAACTGCCTGTGTTCCCTGCTAAGGCCACCTCACCCTCTGAGCAGATTCCATTATTTTTGACTTTTCAAGGAAATCATCCAGCAATTCTCTTTTTTATCATTAATGTCCCATTCAATGCCACAATCTTTTCAATCATAATAAAAATGTTGCCAGGTCTCTAATATACTTTTTAAATGAGCAAAAGTAACTTAACTAAATAAAGCAAAACAAACACTCATGACCTCACCAATCTCCTGAGCTCCACATGAATTCTCACCTTCCTTCTATCTCTGTTTTCATTTTCTCTAATTCCTTCTGTCCCCTCTTATTGAATCCAAACCAGTTTATTTTTTTACTCTTTACTCCACTCCACTTTACTTCCTCTTTATAAGTCATCAGTAACTTCCACATAGCTAAATCCAATAGTTAATTTGTAGTCTTTATATTTATACTAGTGGCCCAGTGCATGAAATTCATACCATTGAAAGGGGATTAATTAGAAGAAATATTTTAATATTTCTATTTGCCCTTCCTCTATAATAGAAGTGTCAGAGATGAAAGAAAGTTAGTAAAATGTATATAAAAATCTTCCTCTTGTCAGAGTCTGGGCATGCCACGGGACCCAGAGTCAAGTCCCTGCCCACCCGTGGCACCTCAAAATCCCCCTCAACCTGTCACTAAGGGCAGGAGGTGTGACCTGAGGTCCCCTGTCAAGCCCTTCTGGGAGGGGTGTGCGGCCTGAGGTCACTCGGCCTGGTGCCAGGTCAGGGGGCTTGGCCAGCTGGTCTCACTCCCATTGGGTGAGATCCAGAAATGGCCAGCCCCACCCTTGTCAAGCCCCGCAGGGCAAGGGGAGCAACTTCAGGTCCCCCAGTGCACCCTCAGGTCCCCTGGCTTGGCACCAGGGTGGGGGCATGTCCTGAGGACACCCAGCCCAGGCCTGGGTGGGGAGTGTGCCTTGAGGTCTCCTGTCAAGCCCCACCATGTAGGGGATGTAGCCTGATATCCCCTGTCAAGCCCCGCTGGGCAGAAGAGTGGCCTGAGGTTCCCCCGTCAAGCCCCACCGGGGGGAGCAGTCTCAGGTCCTCTGGCCTGGGGTGGGGGAGCAACCTGAGGTCCCCTGTCCCTGGCTGAGCACCAGGGTGGGGGGTAAACCTTGAGGTCCCCTGTCAAGCTCCGCTGGGCAGGGGGCGTGGCCTCAGGTCACTCAGCCAGGTGCCAGGTCGGGGGGCATCGCCTGAGGTCCCCCAGCCTGGCACTTGGGTGGGAGGTGTGGCCTGAGGTCCCCTGTAAAGCCCTGCTGGGAGGGGTGAACGGTCTGAGGCCCCCTGGCCTGGCACCAGGGCAGAGGGTGCAGCCTAAGGTCCCCTGTCAAGCCTCACTGGGTGGAGAGCTCAGTGCCACACAGCCTCAGGTTCCTTCTGATTGCTTGTTAAGGCTCCTTACGGGAGCTTGGCCTTCTCTGTGGGCACAGTCTTCTTGTGTTATGAAGTTCTTGCCTCTGGTATGGGTGCAGATTTTTTGATTGTTACAGTGTGATGGTCAATTTGCATATTCCCTCTTTATTAGATAAGATTGCCCACCCCAAACTCAATGTAGTAGATGAGGTCACACTGGATTAGAGTGAGCCCTAATCCAATGACTGGTGTCTTTATAATTAGAGATAACAGGGACACACAGGGAGGAAGGCCATGGGACCATGGAGGCAGAGACTGAAGTTATGCTGCCACACTGAAGAATGCCACGGATTGTGAGGAAACGCTAGAAGATGGCATGGAGAAGAAAGGACCCTCCTCTAGAGCTTGCAGAGGAAGCACAGTCCTTCTGGCACCTTGATTTCAAACTCTAGACTCCAGAACTTGACAGCACAACTTTCTGTTGTTTTAAACAGCCCTATGTGTGATACTTTGTTGAGTCAACCCTAGGAATCTGATAAAGCATTATTGCTCATTCTCTGAATTAAATGTAAACATTTAATTCAGTTGGCTATCAATATATCACATCCATCTGGCTTTTCTCCCTCTTCTCTGGGTGCTCCTTATCTGTCTCTTGGTCTTCATCTCCCTGACTTCCAAACACCAGAGCACCCTTGGTCTGAATCCTTACTTCTTTTCCTTTTTCTAAGAACATTTCCTTGGTGCTGCCATCCAGTTTCATGGCTTTAGACATCATTTATCTACTCATGATTCCTAAATTTATATTTTTAGTCCATACTTCCACCTGAACTCTGTATGCAGCTTCTTTTTTAATGTTTCTACGTTTACATCCAATAGGCATCTTCAATAGAACGTCCCCAAACTTGATAAGTCAATGAGTAATACTATTTTGTATTCTAATTAATAGGGAACATTTACAGTGTCTCTCCAACTAATAAATTATAAAAATTAAAACTCTGAGTATAGCTTGGATTAAATGTCTTGGTACTGTTTCTTCATCAGCGTTTTGGTTTTAGAAACATGAAACATGAACCCTAAAAATAATAGTTCACCTCTGCTATTTCTATAACTCACTTTGTCACTTTAATTAATAGATTAATATTATCTTTCAAGAAATTCTATAACAAAGGAGACAGTTTTATTAATTTAGCAAGGAAACTTAAAGTATAATTTATATACTTTCTTAGTGAAATAATTTATTTCCTTTTGTATATATGAATGTGTATATGCATTTGTACATTAGATTTACTTGAGTAATTTTTTAGAAGAATGTAATGCCACTTTTTTCCTTCTTCTCTCTCTCTAAACAAAATCAATAAAATTAAAAAAAAAAATAAAAAGTATAAACTATCTTATATTAAACCTCAGAATTTCTCAATAATACATAGATATATAAATGCAAGCAATATTACTCAGAGTATCCTTTAAAGACAGGTAAAGGATAGAACCTCATTGTTAGGAAGGCTTCACATTTTCAGGCAAACTTCGAGGAGTGTAAGAAATCTTGTTGCTCTTTCAGGCAATACCAGGAGATCCCAGGAGATTCTTGATGGGAAAGGACCTCACAGAGGGATATAACTAACAACTAATAGTGTTACTTGTCAAAGGAGACACTAAGAAACATGGGAATACACACATGTTAGTAAAAAGTGGTAGATTGGAATAGAAAAATTTTACCCAGATTATGACCTTGTTTAATGGATTGAAGATTCTAGGAAATGCAATGTTTCATCCTAAAATGGTAGCATATGGGCACTGAAAGATGTGGACATGGTAGATATCACAATTAACCCTGATCTGAGTATGCTCATGATGGGTATTAGCCAGTTTTGTGCTTGTTAGAAATATCTAATAAGCACATAGATGGGAAAGTAAAGTAAAAACTAAACAAAGAAAATGACTCATGAAATAGGCCTCTGAGTGAGTGAGATCAAGTAAGACATCTTTAGATATTCCAGAAATAAATGGGTGACATTTTATTTTATTTTATTTATTTATTTTTTAATATATTTTTATTGACTTTTTACAGAGAGGAAGGGAGAGAGATAGAGAGCCAGAAACATCGATGAGAGAGAAACATCGATCAGCTGCCTCCTGCACATCTCCAACCGGGGATGTGCCTGCAACCAAGGTACATGCCCCTGACCGGAATCGAACCTGGGACCCCTCAGTCCGCAGGCCGACGCTCCATCCACTGAGCCAAACCCGTTTCGGCAAATGGGTGACATTTTAAATAGAGGTGGATGTCCTGAATTTGTCAAAATGGACAGGAAGCCATGACCTTCTATTTTAAATTTCCAGCCCTGACTGTTTGCCTTAACTCCAGAATACCATATGTAACTGTGTATTTGACTTTGCTACTTGGATGTTTAATTGTCATCTCAAACTCAGCACGTCCAAATTATTACTCTGCATCTCTACCTATTTCTAACCCTCAACTTTTTCATTCATGCTCCAAAATGCATCCAGTCACATAGAACAAAAACTCAAGTTTTTAATTTTGCTTCTTTCTTCATTACAAATTATATACCATTCCCTGATATTCATTGGGGTATAAGATAGGCCTCTCACTGTCATCAACATCTCCTTGATTCCTCTGTGTTTTTTGTTTGTTTGTTTTTAACTTCCCCTTTTGCAGTTCTGGCTGCTATAACAAAGCACCATTGATAGGTGTCTTATAAACAACAAACATTTATTTCTTATAGTGCTGGAAGCTGGGGAGTCCAAGATCAAGATGCTAGCAGATTTGGTCCTGGTAATAACCTCCTTCCTGATTCAGAAACAACCATTTTTTGTGTTTCCTCACATGGTAGAATGATTTATGGAGCTCTCTGGTGTCTCTTGTATAATACACTAAATCCATACATGTGAGGTTCACCTTTATTGCCTAGTTACCTCCTGAATGCCTCACTTACAAATACCATAGCATGGGGGATTAAGTTTCAACAAATGAATTTGTGGAGATACAAGCATTAAATCTATAGCAGCCCTTAATCTATATCATAAGCTAGTCATGTTAACTGTGTATTTTATTCAAAATCAAATCACTACTCCCTGTCTCCTCTATGACTATGCAAACCACCATCATGTCTCTGCTGAATAAAAGCTCTAGAATCTAAATAGACTCTCCCTCTTAAATATATTTCTACATAGTCCATAGGAGCCATAATATTCATTCATAAATATCAATCATATCATGTTATTTCTGGCTCATCACCTCCAATGCCCTTGCATTGCATTTATTGCAAAATGCAAATTCTATCCTGGGCCTGCAAGATCCTATGGGATCTAGCCTACCTTGCATTCCTCTATGACTTTCTTCCACAGCATCCAACTAATTGTTCCTTGTTCTCATGCTCTGCTCCTCTTCCTTTTTCTCAAATAAGCCAAGATTCTTTCTACTATAGAGCTTTTGCCTTATTTGTCATTCATTTGCATCTTACTGTAAATCTTCTTTAACTGTTTCTTGTAATTTCAGTTTTAATGTAACCTCACAGAGGTTTTCCATTATTGTGTAGTATGACCGATTTTAGTCATACCAAGATAAAGTTCACTCATATTAAGGTACTTTGTATCATGATATTCATAATTTACTTAAAAGTGTCTGGTTTTACAGTTTTATAATATGTATTTGCCAATTATCTTGAGCTATGATTAGAAGGGAATCTACTGCCTTAATAAAAAATTTATATTCCTGTGGTGGTTTAAATTTGCCTTTATGGCAAGAAGCATATATGCAGGGTGAACTATTATAAGTTTTTCAGCCATAACATTGG
This sequence comes from Myotis davidii, assembly GCF_000327345.1. NCBI lineage: Eukaryota > Metazoa > Chordata > Mammalia > Chiroptera > Vespertilionidae > Myotis > Myotis davidii. Next base: position 571,407 of record NW_006293530.1, on the reverse strand, counting down.
GAAATTAGATTTTGTTGGCAAAATTGGTGCCCTTTTAACTGGAATGATGAATGTTTAGGATGGGGTCTCATTAATAAAGTTAAAGTTATTAACCAAGAGTGGTTTACTTAAATGCCTTATATAAATTCAACACTTTTGCAAGAATTGGGTATTAATATCCAGAAAGGTCTAGAAAATGTGCCCTTGGGGATGGGCTCTATGAATTAATCAGTAATAGTCTATTCAACCTCTGAATTTGGCAGCTTCCCATTTGATTTTGGTTCTAAAGGGAACACTTCTGTAATGAAAATTTATTAAATTTTTAAAATTTATAAAAGGAGATTTGCAATCTGTTTTGTGATTGCTTTGCCAACAAAGTTTAACTAATAATTGACAGTATACTACTAGCAATTGGTTTGGAAAATGCTTATCAACTTCTGGGTAGAATGACTAACTATTACCCTCTTCAAACATATTACTTTTCTGACTTACTAAAAAGAATTTAAGAGTTGTGCCTTATTATGCTAGTCTTTTCTCCAAGCCTCCTACCCAGTGATTAGCAGGAGAACAATTATTTAAAAGCCCAAACTGGTTTGACTTAATTATTCTGATCACTGCAATTGTTCCTTCAGGAAGTATTTAGCTGGCCTTGGGACAGTGGGGGAATTAACTCTTCAGAAAGCCACTCCTTATGCTGCTTCTATTCTTGAGATGACACAAAGATATACCTTGTGAGGAGAAGGTATTTTTTGTTGTTGTTAATCCTCACCCAAGGATATTTGATATTTTTCCCAGCGATTATTGTTTTTTAGAAAGAGCGGAAAAGAAGGGGTAAAGGGAGAGAAAGAAAGAGAGAGAGAAACATCAATGTGAGAGAGACACATAGGCTGTTTGCCTCCTGCAGGTGCCCTGATCAGGACTGGGGAACATGTCTTTGACTGGTAATCAAGACTGCAACCCTTTGATGCATGGGCAATAACACTGGCAGGGCAGGATAAAGCATTTGCTTCCCTGTGTCAAATATAAGCAACTTGTACGTCCTCTGGACTCTGTATCACACAGTTTTCCATGAGAAGCTCCTTGTGTTACTGCCATGTGTAGGTGAAGGTTGCTGCCAAGTGTAACTCAGAGACTGCTCAGCATCTACTCATATGCTCTGGCTGGCTAAGCTACATGCTGGCCAGAGATCCTTAGTGATGGGCCAAATCCAAATGCTGACTGGGTTTAAACCTTGCCCTCCATGCTTGCAAACCTTGCCTTGAGATCACCTCGTGTTGACATAACAGGCTCCATGAAAGGGTATCTGCCATCTAACTCAAAATTAAAAAAACAAAAAAAACAAAAAAAAAAACACAGGAGAAATAATGGTTTCTTGAGAATGCTAAACCAAATAGCTCAAGGTAGGGAGAGGAGACACTATAAAATAGAAAACTCTTTCCTGAATTCTAACAAAGACATCTTTAAGACACAAACTCATTCCTTGCTTTTATGATGTTCCCTTAATCAATAGTTACTTTCCACTCTTTAAACTGAAACACTGGGAAAATAAATGCAGAACAACCTATTTGAACTCATGGCTCCCTTCTCTTTCTTGCCGCTTCATGTTATCATCTCCCAAATCATAGACAGAATTTTGGCTTGCAGAATATTTTCTCCCATGTATTATAATGTTATCTTAAATGACAAAGGAGACTTTGCAGATGTAATAACTGTTATTAATTAGCTGACCTTAGCATAAGGAGATTATTTGGATTATCCAAGGGAGCCAGATGTAATCACATGACCCTTTCAAAACACACACAAAAAAAGAAGGCAGAAGAAAAAGTGAAAAGATAGCAAAGTGAAAGTCAGAAACATTGGGAGCATAAAAAGGCCTTTCCCATTATTTCTGGCTTTGAGGATGAAGGATGGGGACATTGACTAAGGACTTTGCATGGCCCCTAGAACCTGAGAATGATCTGTAGCCAACAACCAGCAAGGAAATGGGGAATCTCACTCCTGCAAACACAAAATGGGGGAATCTCACTCCTACAATTGAAGGATACTGGAAGCAGATGCAGTCTCATTGACCCTAGAGTTAGAGTGCAGCTCTGACACAACCTTGATTTAGGCCTTGTGTCACTCTAAACAGGGTATCCAACCAAGTCTGTCTAAACTTCAGGCTTATAAAAACTCTGAGATGATAAATTTAGGTTTTATTAACCCCAGCTTTTGTAGTCATTGGTTAAATCAGCAATAAAGGTAAACAGTGGACTAAAATTATATTTTCTATACTATAATAAAAGTCTAATAACTGAATTCTAAGCATTATTGTTGACATTCTAAAGATGAATTTGGAAAAATTGAGACACCGTAATAATTACAGCTGAGCATACAAAGGTATTGTTTTGCTATGATTTCTAGTCTCTTATATCTACTGTTCATGTATGATAACTACACTTCATGATGACCCTGAAGAGATTCTGCACTAAGAAATGGTTCAAAAGGAAATATTACAAAGTGTTTCCTGAATATTGCAAAAAAAAATATAATTGCCAGTAAAGTTTTCCTTCAACTAAAATGAATTTATTCCTTTGCTTGAAGATCCAGATTTAACAAATCTATAGGCCAAGAGGATTATTGAAAATAACTTTATTTTTCCCTCTTTTTTTATTCCTTTGTTGAATATCCCCAATGTGTAATTTCTTTTTCTAAAATTGTACATTAACTTTAAGAGAACCCATCTTTCTCATTTTAGTTTAGAGCTCAGCTTCTCATCTACTCATGAGTGTTCTGCTTTTAAAAATGCAAAAAAAAGTAGGTGTCTCTCATGAAGATATCTGAATATAGTATTATCTGAGAGTTTCTTCCCATATGTCTGTCTATATGTATATATGTGTGTATGTTTGTATGTATGTATGTATGTATGTATCTTTATAGCTCCTTCAGCTTTACCCTTTATCTTTGTTCATGGTGAAAATATTTTAATTTGATTTTTGCAATTATTTGTACAATATGTATTAATATTTTACAAGCTCTAAAAGAGAGAGAAGTAAGGGATGTGATGAATTTTTATATATATCACTACTGAAACTTGGTAATATGAGAGTGAGGAAGTAGGGTGGAAGAAAGTAAGATAAAGGTAACACACCTCAAACATCATAAGGTTAAATTTATTCAGCATCATAGAGTTACCTAATCAATATCTATACATATGACCATGATTTAGAATCTCACTTAACAGCAACAACAAAAAAATGCCTTTTCTGCAAATTCTTTATAATAATCTCCCATGTATTATTACCTTTGCCCCTTAAAGTTTGATTGCCAATATGTATATGATAGTAATTGGATAGTTATAATAGAGGTTCATTGAAGAAAACTGATAACAAGTAATTCAACTAGTGTTGAAATACTGGGAATTAAACACAGGTCCTTGGATATATGTGATATACCAGGTATTTTTTCCTGATATATTGCAAACACTTCTACTTAGGTTCCTGTTACATTCATTTGGTTCAAGTTCCTGACATTCAGATATCTACACTGGTTCTGGACACTCATCATCATTACTTTGACACTGTTATTGAATCTGTTGTTAAATTAATGTTCCAGAAATACAAGTTTTATTCATTAATTTCTTATGCAAAAGTAAAATTTTGGCTCATAGCAAAGCCATATTTCAAAGATCAAAATTATATGAACACTTAAGGACCCTCTATCTGTATAACATAATGAATGTTATGAAAACGAAAAGCACTAAGAGGCCTCTTCCTTTAAGCAGGAAGCAATTTATTTGGACAGATGTTGATGTGTCCAAATAAATTAAAACACTATGGAAGTTGCCCAGCTGGTGTGTCTCAGTGGTTGAGCATCAACCTATGAATCAGGATGTCAGAGTTTGATTCTGGTCAGGGCAAAAGCATGGGTTTTGGGCTTTATCCCCAGTATAGGGTGTGCATGAGGCAACTGATCAATGATTCTCTCTCATCATTGATGTTTCTATCTCTCTCTCCCTCTCCCTTCCTCTTTGAAATCAATAAATATATATTTTAAAAACCTCACTATGGGAGTCTATTAGTGTCAACATATGGGTATGTGCAAATTGACAATCAAAAGAACTAATTTTGGTAGTTTGAAATGTTTGAAATGGCTATGGTCAGAATGATTCAAAAGACTATAATGAAAATAATTCGCCTTAAACCAGGTTGTAAATATTTAGATAGTTGAATGGGAAGAGTGAAGGATATTTGAGGGATGAAAAAAATACACAGACGAAAATTAACATGGGGTTTTGACATTACAGTGGGTCCCTATCAGAATCACCTATAATCCCATAGATAATTTTAAACTAAATTAGGGACATTTTTGATATTTAACATCCGAAGTTAACAGTTTGTTAAAGTCATAGAAAATTTGTGGGCAAAGTATCTTGCAAATGCAAGATTTTGGATAAAGAAATCTGCTATTAAGGTATAGGATGAATTATTTAGGGGGAAATTGGAAGTAAGGCAATACTTAAGAAGTTCAAAAATAGAGGGTGAAAGCTAAGGGGATACAATAAAAATATGAACATTTACAACAGAAATTCTTCTACATGTGATTTACAGTTTTACTTAAAGTGCTTGGGAATTTAAAAATGTGACTCCTCTTTCTCTAGCTCAGTATTTGATACATGCCTGGGATAGAACTGGAGTGGGAGGAGACGGAAGAGATAAGAGGATAAAGTCATCCCAGTCTTTAGTTTCAAACTACTGCCCTGGATATCTGGGTAGAAGGGGATAGAAAATTCAATTTACTTTAGCAACAATGAATCAGTAGAAAGTTCTGAAGAAGGAAACCAACACCGTATGAAAATGTATTGACTACTACTGATTTACACATAATTCTTCTTGTACTTTGGACACCGTTTTTTGATTAGATGGTAAACACCAA